>NC_045964.1:8845999-9145999 GCF_010909765.2 Amblyraja radiata | reverse complement strand
CCGGAAATATTACAATCTGGTTTGGGAATTGCTCTGCCCAGGACAAGAAGGCTCTGCAGAGAGACGACGACAGATGGCACAATGGGCTAAGTGTTCGGCTGGCGACCGGAAGGTGGCCGGTTCGAATCCCGCTTGGAGTGCATACTGTCGTTGTGTCCTTGGGCAAGACACTTCACCCACCTTTGCCTGTGTGTGAATGTGTGTGAGTGATTGGTGGTGGTCGGAGGGGCCGTAGGCGCAGAATGGCAGCCACGCTTCCGTCAGTCTGCCCCAGGGCAGCTGTGGCTACAGAAGTAGCTTACCACCACCGAGTGTGACTGAGGAGTGAATGAATAATGCGATGTAAAGCGCCTTGAGTATTAGAAAGGTGCTATATAAATCCCATCCATTATTATTATTATAGTAGTGCGTTCGGCCGAACACACTATGGGAACTTCACTCGCCCCTCTGCAGGAATTATACATCAGGAGGTGCAACTCCAGAGCCAATAAGACCCCTTCCACCCCTGCAACGGACTGTTCCAGCTGCTACGTTCAGGCAAACGCCTCTGTTGCCATGCTGTGAGAACGGAGAGGTTGAGAAGGAGTTTCTTTCCAGAGCCATTAGGACTGTTAACTCCTATCTCACCAGGGACTAATTTTACTGTACTTTATTTTACTGTACTATTTTTTTTTAATTGATGTTTTTTTCCCTTTATCCTTCTGCTCACAATATTTATTATGTAAAAGAATATGTGATTCTGTACCATTCTGTTTGTAGTTTGTTTGGTTGTTTGTTTGTCTTTTTGCACAAAGTCCGCAAGCATCGCCACTTTTCATTTCACTGCACATCTTGTATGTGTATGTGAAGAATAAATTTGACTTGATTTTGCAAAAGATGTCCAGCAGGCTTAACAAAAGCAAAAATCCTCCATTTTGTCAGGTACCCAAAATGCCCAATATTATCATTCCCCTCTTTTATCATACATGATAAACAAAATAAGATTCCCAGTGCAGGGCGGTGACGGTGCTCCGGTGGCTGAGGCGGCATTCTGGCGGCGGCGACTTGAATCCGGGGCTCGGCCGTGGGCCAGTGGATGACATCGTCGGGAGCTGGCGGGTCACAGGTTGATGGAGATTCGTCACAGGTTGATGCCTGTTTTTCCCGGAGCTCCCGTGGCAACAACTGCGTCCACTTAACTTTCTGGTGACTTTCCCCACAGTGAAAATGTTTTGATTCTGCTGTGGGGGGACGTTTGTGTTGAACTCTATAATATGTTGTGTCCATTTTTTATTCTTTTTTTTAAAAAACTTTTTCTATGGTTTGCAATGGAACTTATTATTTAATTTATGTGAAGCACTTTGGGGTCAATGCAAGTTGACTTAAAATGTGCTATATAAATAAAGTTTACTTACTTACTTACTTACTTACTGGACTGGAGGGCGGCAGCTTCGACCACCCCGGGCCGCGGAGCTTGAACCGCGGGACTGACTTACCATCGCCCAGTGGGGTATCGCCTCAGCGCAGAGGGAGAAGAGGAGGGAAGAGACAGCAACCCTAAGACTTTTGCCTCCATCACAGTGAGGAGGTGCTTGGTGAACTCACTGTGGTGGATGTTAATTTGTGTTTATTGTGTGTTGTTTATTATTACATGTATGGCTGCAGGCAACGACATTTCGTTCAGACCGAAAGGTCTGAATGACAAATAAAGGATTCAATTCAATTCAATTCAATTCAAAATAAGATGACACGGTTCCTATTATACAACTTAACAACAAAGGCGATGTCATTTATCAGAACTCTAAGTAACTTCCCGAGTTTAAATGGACATAGTTTCACGGCTTCTGACTGACGAATCTCCATCTCCCGAGTTTGCATGGGCATGAATCCTCTTTGTCCATCTCTTTAGCTTAATGTGCTCTTGACTCTCAGTGCGTATGATGTTACCTAAGAAATTCCTTGACGAAAACAAGTTAGCAGCTTATTCTCCCACTAATACTCTTACAATGGTTAAGATAGACCCACACATTCTTTCCTTCTACTTTAACCGCTGTTGGAGTTGTCAGGAGAACCTGGTAAGGTCCCTCCCACCGAGCCTCCAAACCTTTCCTCACCCAATTCTTCACTAGTACATAATCACCGGGCTTGACTTTAATGGAAGAAACCACTATATGTTGCTCGCACCGTAGAATGCAAATCCCTTAGTGCCCGAGTCAAGGCCAGAAAGTAATCAGTCATTTCCGTAGTCATGTGATGGAAGCCTATGACTTTTATGTCATTTTAGTTCCACGGGGTTCTTAAAGGACGTCCATAACTAATTTCAGCTGGGCTCCGTCTTGATTCCCCTACAGGCATGACACGCATCTGAAACAAAGCTATAGGGAGTAATTCGATCGGCCCAATCCCGGTCTCCGCCTTCAATTTAGCTAATTTAGTATTCAGGGTCTGGTTTGACCTTTCTACGTCCAGCAGCCTGTGGTCGATAAACACAGTGTAGTTGCTGTTGGATGCCCAACTGTTCACAGAATTCTTTATTAACTTGCCCAATAAAATGAGGACCGTTGTCAGAACTAAGCTGAATTGGGATACCGAATTCAGGGATAAGTTCTCGCTTATGCTGCTTGACAACAGTAGCCACTTTGTTATCAAATGTTGGATAGGCCTCGATCCATCTGCTGAATACACTGACAATCACAAGTACATAGCTATAACCTTTGCATTTCTCTAGCTCGATATAATCCATCTGAAGAATTTCAAAAGGACCCATGGGCAAAGGTGTTTTCCCAGCTTCACAACCTACTTCTTTCCCAGGATTGTACTTCTGACAATTAATGCAGCAGCTACTTACTTTCTGGGCCAAAGTTCGTTATCTTGGATGCCACCAAGTAGTCAAAAGAGTATCACAAATTGCTCTTGCACCACAGTGAGTCGCAAAATACATACATTCCACAACCCAAACTGCAAGAGGATCCGTCATACATGTCTGCCCTGCCGGAGTAACCCACAATCTCGACATGCAATCTATTGTACATCCAAGCTGTTTCCATAATCTTATATCCCCCTCAGAAGCTTCTTGCTGCATCTGAATAATTTACTGGATGGTTGGCATTGGCTTTTCCGAGGGAGACTTGTTACCTGAACTTTTTATCTACCTCATCATTCTTGGCACCACCACCTTGCGTTCCCGGGATACTTCCTTTGCTGCTTGATCAGCACAACGATTACCTATGTCTATCAGGGTCTGTCCCTTTGTGTGAGTGCTACACTTCATCACTGAAATTTGCCTAGGTAGCATCAGAGCCTTGAATAAATCAGTCACCAATTGTTTATGAGATATTTGAGTTCCTGCCGAGGTTAGGAATCCTCTATTCCTCCATAGTTGTCCAAAGTCATGTACTACTCCAAATGCATATCTAGAATCTGTATACTGGTTCACCCTTAAATATTTCCCAACAATATATGCTCTGACCAAAGCAAACAGCTCAGCCTGTTGTGCTGAATAGGGTGATTCAAAAGCAGCTGCCTCTACACTTTTCCCATCCTGGTCTACAATAGCATACCCAGAAAGTTTCTCGCCCTAGGGCCCAATGGATGCACTCCCATCTACGTATAGTCATGTCAAGGTCTTTTATAGGAGCGTCTTTTAGATCCTCCCTTACAGATGTTTCATCGTATTATGAACAAACAGTCATGTCCTGCTTCTGATTGTTCCTCTGGAGATGAAATGAGGAAAGATGCCGGATTAATATTAGTACAGTATCTAAATTGGAGTTTTGGATTATTCAATAGATAACTTTCATATTTGTTTTGACGAGCCATTGTCAGATGCTGAGTTTGAAGTTGTCCCAACAAGGCTGCCACCAAATGGGAACTGTACACTACTATTTCCTGCTGTAGGTCAGGTTTGCAGCAGACTGTGGACTATTATAGATTGCTATTAGGATCTGGGTGCATAGTGGGTGTCCGCTTACTTCTGGGTCAAGCTTTGATGAATAATAAGCCACTGGTCTCTGCTTATCCCTGTGTTATTGGGTGAGGACTGCAGTCCAGCACTCAGAAAGGATGGTACAGTAAAGTTGGAAGGGTCTATCGTAGAGTGGCTTTCCTAGTGTTGGAGCCTGCATTAAAGATCTCTTCAAATTCTTGAAAGCTTTCTGAACTTCTTCGGACAACGGAAATTTGCCCTCTAGGCTAGTATAAGGAGTCAATTCCTTGGTGTCTAGTGCAATATTAGAGATCCAGGGTCGGCAGTAGTTCACCGTACCGAGACACTGTCTCGTTTGCTTTGCCCCTTTTGGAATAGGAAATTTGCAAATTGGTTCAAGTCTGCTGTTTTCTAAACCTCTCTGTAGCCGAAATTATTACTCCCAGAAACTTTACTTTTGTTGAGCCATCAATACCTTGGACTGAGAATCCACATATCCTAAATTTGCCAGATGATTCAATAATTAAGCAGTGTCCTTACGATTGCTCTGCTCATCTTAACTAGCCACTAACAAGTGGTCCACATACTGTACTAAAGTGGATTTCCTTTTAAAATTTAAAGTGCTTAATTGGTCTTGAAGACATCGAGAAAACAAGGTGGGCGAATTAATAAATCCCTGAGGTAGTCGTGTCCACATATAATGTTGTCCCCTGTAAGTAAAAGCAAATAAATACTAGCTGTTTTTGTGCAGAGGTAATGAGTAGAAGGCATGCTGCAGGTCTACAATTGAAAAAATCTTTGCTTCAGCTGGAATTAAAGCTAGAATATGAGCAGGGTTTGACACCAAGGTATGGAGCAGTTCTACAACTGCATTGACAGATATTAAGTCCTGGACCAGCCTGTACTGGCCCTCGTTCCCTGCCTTGGGCACTGCAAGGATTGGTGTGTTGCAAATAGACTGGCACTTCACTAAGATGTCTTGTTCAAGCAATCCCGGAATCAGCTTGTCTATACTAGAAATTGTCTGTTATATCAATGGGTACTGTTGTATCGAAGGCAGTGTCACCCCTTTCTGGAGAGCTACCTGGATGGGATCAATGCGAACACATCCTACCTGAGTTGCGTCTTCTGCCCACACTTGCGGGTTCACATACTCACATACCTCACTCCCCAGATGCTGGCTTGGCTGGGTAACAACTGTCCTCGGGGGTCTGATAAAACTTAACAGTACATTGATTAGACAAGTTTTGTTCTTAATATACATTCGGATCTGCCAGATCAATTGCTTTCATTACCAATGCTCCCAACTCTTTCGCACTTGCTGGAAAATTCACCTTACTCGTGATGTGTGGAGCAAACTCTGAAACTCGTTTCCGTATGTCTAGGCATATTTAAACGTAATCTGCTGTTCCTTCTTGTCCTGTTACCAGGGCCAAAATATTCACATTCCAATTTATAAGGAGTCATCTGAAGAGCAGTTATTTTGTCTCCCCTTTCAGTTTCTTTGTAGCTTCCCTTTGCCCTTGTTATAGTCCCTTCTCTTTTGTCTTCGTGACGGACATTCCCTGCTCCAACGGCCTCGCTGACCACAGTTAAAGCAAGCATCTGATTTTACCACTTTGCTGACTTTAAAATGCACTCTGAGGGAAACATGGGGTTGGCTGGTATTTTTCCATAGTTCTGGGATATTTTTCAGTGGTTATTTCGACTATATGTTTTACTGCCTTGTCTTGGTACACTACTTTGATTGGTCCAGGGATAGGGTTCTGGCAAACTTGTCCCTTAAATCTGGACAGATTTGCTAATCAGGATTGTGAGAATAGATTAGTTTGAGAGAAGAGTGTTTGCCTTCTCTGCCCCTGATTTCTTTGCCAGTTCCCTCTTTGCTCTCTGTGCTCTCTGTGATCTCTCTGTTCTCTCCGTTGACCCCCTCCCTGATTTTGTTCTCATGTTGGGCAATCCCTACTCCAGTGATCTAAAGGGCCTGTCCCAATTGGGTGATCTGCTCTGCGAGTCCAGAAGAGTGCCTTCGATCTTCAAGCTCGAGCTGGATCGACCGTCCACGTTGAAACCATGAGCTGGATCGAACAAACCACGAGCTGCATCTACTGACTGACCACACACACGCGCACACACACACGCGCACACACACACAAACACATTGCGAAGGTGGGGGCCAGGGACAGCGGAGGAGCGCTGTCTGCGTGATGAAGAGGATGGTAACTGTCTGCCAAGGTCTTCCTAGGTCATGAAACTCCAATGAGCCTATCAAAATGGCTGGTCAGTGAAGGAGATGGCCTACGGCTGCCCTTGAGTGCCTGTAAGTAAATAGCAACCCCACTCCACTGCACTACAAGTGAAAAAGACCCATGCCGACCAAATTTTACTTGCGGAAAATATTTCAATATGCTGAAAAAAAATTTGAGACCTAGCTGAGGCCGCGAGTAGACGGGAACCTCCCTTGAACATGAAGGAGAGTTCCAGCCACCTCATATGACCTCCTAGGACCTCGTGTTGACCATGCTGCGAGTTCAGGGCAAACTCTTCTAAATTCGCAGCTTAGGTCATCCAAGTGGGACAACCCCTTAATCCACCGCAAGCATAACATTGGTCTGGTCCCAATATTCTATTCCCTCTTCAATTTTGTCTTGGGGAAATTGGTTCTAGGGGAGATGGTTCGTCTGGGTAACCTGGATAATCTGGTTCTGGCGCCCATGTCGAATCTGGTAAACCATGCCTTGCCCTTATCTGAGGCCTCGATAAATCTAAATTAGAATTTGGCGCCTGCTTCTTCGTTACATATTCAATTTTCATCTTAACTACTGGCTGATTCTCTTATTTTTTAATATCCTAGTGATACCTCACTGCATGAGCCATTTGACTAGAGCTGTTTTCTGACCAGTCCGTGTTGTTTGTTGCTTTGACTACATTAGTTGGCAGTCAGTTTAATAATATTGCGCAGTACTGAGAATTTACCCCATACTGAAAATTTAGATCACCTGACTGGTCCATATATAGTTCCGAGAACCTTTCTAAAAACTCATCTGCTCCCTCTCCTTTCTTTGGTCAAACATCCAGAATCCTAGCAATATCTATTAGCATTTGGAGGGTAGTGGCAAGGGCAGTTAAAACTGCATCTTCTCTTGCATTATTATCAGCGATTACATTAGCCAGTTTTTCATGAGTTGGGTGTCCTAAATGGAATGGTACCATTCGGCGCCGCTATTTCGGCGCCGCCGTTTTGGCACCGCTGTTTCGGCGCCTCCGTTTCGGCGCCTCCATTTTGGAGGGTTAGGGTTAGGGTTAGCATTCAGGACTGCTTTTCGTGGGGGATGGCCGATGGGGGATTTTAACGTTTTAGAAAGTTCATCAAAATTTACTGACCTGCGTTTCATTTAATGTGTTTTCTATTCACACCACAGCATGTTCTTGAATTTATTTTGTCATATGTATTTAGCATTAGCACTAACATAAGACTGTGCTAATGTGCCACAGGGAAGGAAATAAGTTGAAAACTTAAAGCAGATCGTTTCCTTTGCAGCGCCGAAAAGTACCCGACCCAACCCTAACCCTAACCTTCCAAAACGGAGGCACCGAAAGGGAGGCGCCGAAACAGCGGTGCCGAAATGGCGGCGCCGAAAAGCACCCGACCCGTCCTAAAGTGGCTAGGAACCTGGTATGCTCTGCAGGAGTTATGATCTGTTGTATTACAGCCTACAAATCTCTCAAATCTGCATGATAGTCATGCATAGTGGTCCGGAGATAGTCCACAAAGGAAACAGGTGATTTCTTCTGTCGGGTATTTTACTCAGTACTGCCATCATTTCATTAGGTATCCATGGGGAATATACATCAATGGTTCAAGGATTGTTTGCACCGACTGCATTAGCTGGATCAAAAGCTGTCTCTCTAGGTGGTCATCTTATTGTTCTAGGTTTAAAATGTTTCTGGTGGTCGTACTTTATCTTTAAACACGGGAGCTATTTTCTTTGTTTTGCTCCTTGTACTGTGTGCTACTGGAACATCTGTTAGTGGTTGAGCTGTTGTGGTCAAATAACTCTGCTGTTGCTGTTGTCTGATGAACAGGTGATACGACAGGATCAGCAGGGGGTGTGGGGGTGCTGCAGACACAGGAAGAGGTCTGTGATGCACACAAGGTGCTGGTTGTAAAGGTGGAATATAAGGAGCGCAGAGGAATAAGGTGGAGGCTGCAAACTTCTTCTAATTCGAATGCTCTCGCAATCTTCTAAATATTCTTCATCTACCCCTTCCAAATAAAAGCCAACCAGCGGGTCCCTTAACTCTAAGTCTACAAATGCCTGTTTCCCTTCAGGCGTTCTCTTTTTCTCCCATTCCCTATGTTCTTTATAAGCACACCCACATTCCTTTTTTAAGGTATCGAGAGGTCTGGTTCCTTTATCATCCTTTAACTCTATTCCAAGTTCAAAGCTGCCTCCTGCCAATTCGCCATTATTGCAGCCTCTCTGTGTTCTTTTACTCCCTCGTAATATTGTCTCCATAGCCCAATAAGTTCCTTTGCTACATCACTTTGGCTACATTGCCAAACAATTTTCTCAATGTATTTCACGGCCTCCAATGTTCCAACCCCTCCTTCGGGCCAGAAATCAACTCCTAATTTTTTATTCAACACTCCCAAAAAATATTTCAATGTTTCTGCTTTTTGAGGGAACTCACTGCAAACTAATTGTAATGTGCATTTGGGGTCTTCCATATATCTCTCTCTATTTGGGTTCCCATTGTTACTTACAATGGACACAGTATCCAAACGATTCACACTTCACTCACAAATTCCTAAGACAAGTTCGTTCACAAACAATGGCCAAAGGTTCTTCAATGTGCCAGTAAGTCTCTCACACAATTAATCTCTCTCTTTTCAACCCGGGTAACCAAAATTCTTTCACACCAATCTCACACACAGAAATAACACAAGCTTTTAAATCAGTAAATATTCTCAGTTTAAGGTGCAACGGAACAATCAAACACACTTCAGCAGCAAATCTCCTACACTCAAAACAATCCAAACAAAGGCAAATGAGCTCGTAACACACAAGCAAAATCGTACTTAAATGAGAAATAATACTGCTAATAACTATCATACAAAAACACGCTGCAATGTAAAACACAAGCATTCGACTGATGGCTGTAGGGAAGAAGCTGTTCCTGAACCTGGACGTTACAGTTATCAGGCTCCTATACCTTCTTCCCAATGGCAGTGGTGAGATGAGTGTGTGGCCAGGATGGTATGGGTATTTGATGATGTCAGCTGCCCTTTTGAGACAGCGACTACGAGGCATGCTGCTTTTGTGGTTGATTAGCTTCATTGATTAATCTGGTTGCAAGTCTCAGCTTCTTTTAAAACGATGGCAGTCCCCCCCCCCCCCCCCCCCCCCCCCCATCATTGTGGCAGTCGGCAGCTTGAGATTGGTGCAGTGCGAGTGGCATTGTGACATCATCACTGTAAGCTCCAGGAAAGTGGGAGTCTGTGAGAAGGCGGATTTGGCTTTTTTTAAAATTTAATCATGAATAACTTTTGAAATATAGCATGAAATCTGAAGTGAACCTGATTACGGTGTGGAGGGGAATCAGATGTTGAGGAGCAGCCCCTTCAGATATTAGTACAGTGGCAGCAACCTCGTTATCAGTGGCAACGTCCCATTGTGATATCTTTTGTAAATGAGATCCATTGTGATTGGACGTCTGTGAGATGGCTTTGACACATCATCACTGGAAGGTGCTGCAAGAGTCTGCCACTGAAAAGCAGTTATTTTTTTTTCAAATTTGGCTTTTTAAAAAACTTTAATCATGAATAGCTTTTAAAATATAGCATGAAATCTTAAGTGAAGCTGAGTACGGTGTGGGACCAAAATGCAACCAGAACTTGAGGAGCAGCCCCTTCAGATATTGGTAGAGGGGCAGCAACATTGTTATCATTCGCAACATACCATTCAGATATCATTGTGGCAGTTGGCAGCCAGCTTGAGAGCCCATTGTTACCGTTGACAACATCCCATTGTGACCTCATTGTGACAATTGGCAGCAAGCTTGAGAGGCCATTGTGATTGATGCACTGTGAGAGGCATTGTGACATCATCACTGGAAGCTCTCTCTGAGAAGGCTGGAAGCTGCCTGAGGAGGCGGGTTTGGCTTTTTTTTAAACTTTAATCATGAATAATTTTTGAAATACAGCATGAAATGTGAAGCAAACCGACAGGGAGATTTGTTTGGGCCCTCCCCACTCCCAGCCTTGTGCCCAAACACCAGGATCATGGGACCAAAATGCAACCATAAATTGATGAGCAGCCCCTTCAGATATTGGTAGAGGGGCAGCAACCTCATTACCGCTGGCAACATCCCATTGTGACGTAATTGTGTCAGTCAGCTTGAGGGCCCATTGTGATTAGTGCACTGTGAGAGGCATTGTGACACCATCACTGTGAAAAGGCTGGAAGCTGTCTGTGAGAAGGCAGTTTTGGCTGTTTTAAAAATTTCAACGATTAATAACTTCGGAGATATAGGTGGAAATGCGACGGGAAGATGTTTATCGCCACCACGTGCAAAATGTGAGTAGGATGTGTGAAAATAGGAAACCTGTGGCCTAGCGTTTGGAAGATAGGAAAACCAGATTGACATAGAGACACATCATGGGCACAAACAAGACAAATAGTTATATAGAGAATTTAACCTGAGACGCCAAAAGCTTCTGTATGGATCCCAGTCCTTCGAGTGTATCCGTGTTTACTCATGGAGTAGAGTGAATCCAAGTGAACTGGACGATTTAACTGAATCGTTCGACTGTTCATGTTTAGTTGAGGTCAGGCTGTGTTGCTGCATCATGCAGGCAGAGGGAGAGGAGAAAACAAAAAAGAAGGAGGCTGGCAGGCAGAGTGTGAAAGCCAGTGTATCAGAGAGAAAACGTGTGGGGAGGAAACAGGCCTGAGGTAAGACAATGGTTGGGTTGGTTCTAGACTTCACTTCAATTTTGTACCCAAGTAGCTCTCTACCACATGGCTGTGGTCTCAATTTGCAAGAAGCCCACCAGCTACGAGGGAAGAGGGTATTTTGTGCCCCAGCAGTTATCCTTCCTTTGAAATAGGGAGGATGGTTGATTGAGGGTAAAAGCACTGCCAGTTATCTTACAGACATGTAAAATGCTGTTCCTGTGACAGTCTGTTGTTGAATATGTTGATTAATGATTCAATGCCCTAATGCACAAGAACGTGCAAATTGGAACAGGGATAGGCCACCATTCTGTCCTGCCATTCAATATGACCACTTCAGAATTTATTATGCTACTCCCATTAGCAGTTGTATCATCAATGAAGATGAGTGAGCCAGTACCTTCGGCATCCATATATGCCCAGGCTATAACACCCCCACCACCATGTTTCACAGATGAGGTGGTATGCTTTGGATCTTGGGCAGTTCCTTCTCTCCTCTATACTTTGCTCTCGCCATCACTCGGATATATACGTTATTGTTCGTCTCATCTGTCCACAAGACCTTTTTTTCCAGAACTGTGGTTGCTCTTTTAAGTACTTCTTGGCAAACTGTAACCTTGCCATCCTATTTTTGTGACTAACCAGTGGTTTGCATCTTGCAGTGAAGCCCCTGTATTTCTGATGAAACCTCCCCCCAAGAATTGTGAATTTTAAACCCTCCCTCTTCTTTCTCCCTCCTCCTCCACTCCCCCACTACCCACCTCCCCCCTCATCTCTCCCCCTCTTTCCTCTACCGCAGTCACTCCCTCCCTCCATAACCCCTCTCCGCTCCCTACCCCCCTTAACGGCATTATGTAAATGAGATCCCATTGTGATGTCATGGTGGAACGCTGCTGTGTTTTTGAAAACTAGTTGCTTTGAATGTAAATGAGATCCCATTGTGATGTCATTGTGGGGTGGAACACTGCTAACGGGCAGTTTAGCGGGACGACAGATGGCACAATGGGCTAAGTGTTCGGCTGGCGACCGGAAGGTAGCCGGTTCGAATCCCGCTTGGAGTGCATACTGTCGTTGTGTCCTTGGGCAAGACACTTCACCCACCTTTGCCTGTGTGTGAATGTGTGTGAGTGATTGGTGGTGGTCGGAGGGGCCGTAGGCGCAGAATGGCAGCCACGCTTCCGTCAGTCTGCCCCAGGACAGCTGTGGCTACAGAAGTAGCTTACCACCACCGAGTGTGACTGAGGAGTGAATGAATAATGCGATGTAAAGCGCCTTGAGTATTAGAAAGGCGCTATATAAATCCCATCCATTATTATTAGTTTATGTAAATTAGATCCCATTGTGACGTCATACTCTGCTGCCAATACAGATGTAAGATTGTTGTCAAATTGGGGTTTTGTAACGTTTAAAATGTGAATAACTTGTAAAATATATCATCCACCTGAACGAAACTTGATAAACCACACACCAGAACAATGGTGAGTAAGGTGGGCCAACAATTGTAGTGCTATTGTGTACTGTTGTTGCATAATTTCAGGAAAGACAGACATAGAAACAAACAAGATGATTTTAGTAATATACTAGACTAAGTGGGGCCCGTTGGGTCCCAATCACATGGGAGACCTGGTCCCCCCAATGCAACCCATTCCACATTGTAATATTCCACCACTTACCTGTTCCAACACAACCCATTCCCGCAAAGCAATATTCCGCAACTCACCCATAGCCCCTAACTGCGCAGTCGGGCTCATTTCCCCTCATCCCCCAGCACTCCCCCCTTCCTCTTCGTGTGTGGGAGGGGATGAGGGGTGTTTGTGGCAGGGGGGGAGAGTGTGGTGTGGGGGGAGGGGGGTGGGCAGTGGGGGATGTGGGCGTTGGGAGAGGGGGGTATGGGGAGGGGTGTGGGGGAGGGGAGTGGGGTGTAGGGAAAGGGGGGGGGTGGGGGAAGGGGGGGTGGTGGAAGGGGGGGGGTGGGGGAAGGGGGGGTGTGGTGGAAGGGGCAGTAGTGGGGTATGAGGGTAAGAGGGTGGGGGAAGGGGGGGTGATCGCAGCAGACGCAGCTCACACTCTGCTCACCCCACACTCTGCTCATCCCGCACTCTGCTCACCCTGGACCTTCAGCTTTTGGCCTCACGCAGTAGCTCCCAGTCCCACTCCAACTTCACTCAGAGGCTTCCAGTCCAACTTAACAGCATGTCGTGCTGATCGAGCTGGTTGCCGCAGAAGCAGCCCGAACACTGCTCTCTGCCTGCATGCTGCTCACGGACTTTATTCTCCGAGGGTGCCGGAAGGGGCGTTATCTTGATGGTGACCGACAGGCGAGAAGACCAATCTGCTGATCTCACGATTTTTTAAACCGTCATAACTTTTCTAATATTTCACTGATCGGAACAAAACTTGGTGTGCTTGGAGCAGAGGAGAACGGTGAGCAAGGTGGCGAAACAAATCCTAGCAATACAGGGTACCGTTTTTGCGCAAATTAAAAAAAACGCAAACCGGAAGAGGACTAGATGAGTTTTAGTAATAGTATAGATACTACATCAAGTGGGTCCCGTTGGCCCCCGTTCCCCCAACACAATATTCCACCACTCACCCGTTCCCCCAAAGCAACCCGTTCCCCCAACGCAATATTCCACCACTCACCCATAGTCCCCAACTGCACAGGCGCAGCTCATTTCCCCTCATCCCCCAGCACTTCCTACCCCTTCTCTTCACCCTTCCTCTTCTTTCTCCTCTCCTCCTCCCCTCCCCCACTCCCTCCCTCATCTTTTTTCTCCTTTTCCCTACCCTTAGTCACTCCCTCCCTCCGTCCATAATCCCTCTCCCCTCCCTATCACAGTGACGTCATTGTGAAGTGGAAGCTGCTGTTTATTTAAAATGTAAATGACTCATTCTGATGTCATTGTGGGTGGATCACTGCTGATAATAATAATAATAATAATAATAAATTTTATTTTCGGGCACCTTTCAAATCTCAAGGACACCTTACAAAGATTAACAGAAGAGAAAAAAACATATAGTCGGAGAAAAATAAATAATAAGGACATCATCAATACACAAATTAAAGATAGAAATCGCTCCAAAGACACAAAATCAAAAAATCAAAAAAACACAATGTGAAGAGAGAGCAGCGGCAGCTAAAGCGCGCTAGCGTCCACTCTCTCTTCCGACAGCCATCTTGGACAGACTAACAAAGTAACTTACACACAGAAAAATCATCCCCCCACAGTGGTTACCACTGTGGGGGAAGGCACAATGTCCAGTCCCCAACCCCAGTTCTCCCAGAAGTCAGGCCTATTGAGGCCACCGCTGTTGCCTCTACGGAGGCCCGATGTTCCTAGCCGTTCTGGCTGGGTGCTGTTGCCTCGGCGTCGGGAGAGTCCTCACAGCGGCTGGGCCACCTGGAACGGCCGCTTCCTAGCAGGGGATTGTCGGCTTCCGAAGCCGACAAGGACGCACCGGGTTGGAGCTCCCAGGCTCCCGATGTTAATGTCAGCACCGCCCGCTCCGCTCCGCAGACCCGCAGCCCGGAGGTGATGATCACGGCGGTCCAGCTCACCGGAGCTCCAGCGCGTCGATCCAGCGCGGCGACCCAGGCAAGGCATCGCCCGCTCCGCTCCGCGATAGCGCTCCAGCGCTGTGCCGCCACCGAAGCCGAGGTGCTGGGCGGTCCCCGCCAGGAAACGGCGCTCCACGCCCGCTGGTAGGCCACGAGGATGGGTCGACGGGCAGCCCGGAGAAAAAGCTGCCTCACCGACCAGGTAGGGACCTAGAAGTAAGATTACCTCCTTCCCCCCACATTAAGAAGTCCATTTCTCCGAACAAACGAAGAACAAGACTAACTAAAAACTGGAAAAAAAATGAATTAAACGGACGGCTGCTGGTTAGCAGCCGTTCCCCTAGATGGCTCCTCCTCGAGTGCTGATGGAAAGTTTATATAAATGAGATTGCATTATGACATCACAGCTTCTCCTGCCAGTGCAAGTTCAAGTGATTTTTCTCAAACTGGATTTGGTAAAGTTTAAAATGTGAATAACTTGTAAAATGTCCGACAATCTGAACGAAACTTGATGCACCACACCACAGGACAACGGTGAGTAAGGTGGTCCAAAAATTGTAGCGCTATTCTGTACAGTTTTTGCGTAATTTCAGGATCTCTCTCTCTCACAGACAGACAGACGGTCAGAGTTACAGACATACAAACAAACAAGATGAGAGTTTCAGTAATATACTAGAACAAGTGGGACTCGTTAGGTCCCTGTCACACGGGATGTCTGGTTCCCCAACGCAATCCATTCCTGCAAAGCAATATTCCACCACTCACCCATAGCCCCCACGGGAGGCCTGGTCCCCCAAAGCAACCCGTTCCCTAACGCAACATTTCACCACTCACCCGTTTCCCCATATTCCAGCACACACCCATATCCCCCAGCACTGCCTCCACTACTTCTTGCTTCAAGAACTTTAAAAATAATGCAATTGAACTTCCCTAACTCCTCCAGCACTCCCTCCCCCTCCTGTTCAGCCAGTGTTCCTGCATTGCAATGCCAGCAAGGATTTGAATCTTAATAGCTGCTAAATTTTTCTTAAACTTGAATTTGTAAAGCTAAAAATATTAATCACGCATAGATAGAAAGATAGATAGATAGGAAGAAACAAACAATATGGGAGTTTGAGAGGGAGAGAGAGAGACAGAGAGAGAGACAGAGACAGAGACAGAGATCTGCATTCCTATATCTAACTTCCAACTAAGGCCACCAGATGGTGCTGTAAGCACAGTTTATCAGTTAACCAAACGTTTCAAACAATGCAGTCTTTTTGAGTAGAGAGTTCAAGAGAGTTTTATTGTCATGTGTCCCTGATAGGACAATGAAATTCTTGCTTTGCTTTAGCACACCAGAACATAGTAGGCACAAATACTGAGCAGATCAGTGTGAGTGACTGATAAAGTGCAAATAAACACATTATTGGCTATTAATGTTCAGAGTTTTGTCTGAGCTGAGTTTAATAGCCTGATGGCTGTGGGGAAGTAGCTGTTCCTGAACCTGGTCGTTGCAGTCTTCAGGCTCCTGTACCTTCTACCTGAAGGTAGCAGGGAGATGAGTGTATGGCCCGGATGGAGTGGGTCCTTGATGATGCTGCCAGTCTTTTTGAGGCAGCGACTGTGATAGATCCCCTTGATGGACGGGAGGTCAGAGCCGATGATGGCCTGGGCAGTGTTTACCACTTTTTGTAGTCTTTTCCGCTCCAGGGCGCTCAAGTTTCCGAACCAAGCCACGATGCAACCAGTCAGCATGCTCTCCACTGTGCATCTGTAGAAGTTAGAGAGAGTCCTCCTTGACATACCGACTCTCCGTAATCTTCTCAGGAAGTAGAGGCGCTGATGTCCTTTCTTTATGATTACATCAGTGTTCTCGGACCAGGAAAGATCTTCACAGAGATGCACACCCAGGAATTTGAAGCTCTTGACCCTTTCCACCATCGACCCATTGATATAAATGGGACTGTGGGTCCCCATCCTCCCCCTTCCAAAGTCCACAATCATTTCCTTGGTTTTGCTGGTGTTGAAGGTCAGGTTATTGTGCCGGCACCATTTGGTCAGTCGGTCGATCTCACTTTTGACTCGTCCCCATCAGTGATACGTTCCACAACAGTGGTATCGTCAGCGAACTTGATGATGGAGTTCGCACTATGACCGGCAACGCAGTCATGAGTATAGAGTGGGTACAGCAGGGGGCTAAGCACGCAGCCTTGAGATGCTCCCGTGCTGATTGTTATTGAGGCTGACACATTTCCACCAATACGAACTGACTGTGGTCTGTGAATGAGGAAGTCGAGGATCCAATTACAGAGGGATGCACAGAGACCCAGTTCTGCGAGTTTGGTAACCAGCTTGGAGGGGATGATTGTATTAAATGCCGAGCTGTAATCAATGAATAAAAGCCTGACATATGAGTTATCGTTGTCCAAGTGGTCCAGAGCGGAGTGGAGAGCCAGCGAGATCGCATCCACCATTGATCTGTTGTGGCGATATGCGAACTGCAGAGGGTCCAGGTTTTTGTCGAGGTAGGAGTTGATTTGCGCCATGATGAACATCTCAAAGCACTTAATCACCACAGATGTTAGTGCCACTGGTCGATAGTAATTGAGACACGTCACCTTGCTCTTCTTGGGCACTGGTATAATTGATGCCCTTTTAAAGCAGGTGGGAACCTCAGACCTCAGAAGTGAGAGGTTGAAAATGTCCGTAAAAACTACAGCCAGTTGGTCCGCACAGGTTTTTAGAACACGACCGGGTATTTAGAACACTTTCCTGGTGTCTCTGCCAGGGAACCACAGCAATTCTCTCTTATGCCCCTGTCCCACTTAGGAAACCTGAACGGAGACCTCTGGAGACCTTGAGCCCCACCCAAGGTTTGCATGAGGTTCCCGGAGGTTCCGGTCACTCTCGATGAGTCACTACAGGTTTTGGTCACTTGAGTTGGTTAGCTTCGACCGAAGCGTGAGCTGCATCTATTGCGTCTCTCGTTCCCTTCTGATTCTTGCTGCTTCTCGAAGTTCCTTTACGTGCTCCCTTGACCATCCTGCAGTTCTTTTTGTCCCTTTTCCTGACATGATGTCCAAAAAGCAGCCAAAAGACAATTTCATTTGTTAATGAACACTGAAGAATTTGTGGAAAGCATGTTTTGAGGCGGGGCTGTCAGGGTGGGGGGTGGCAAATGTCTTGCAGCTGAGGGAGGGGAATGGTTTCAGGCGGGGGCTGTCGTGGGATGATGAGGGAGGGGGGTGTTCTGCAGTGGGGGACGGGGACGGCTTCCGTAGGGGGCAGAAGGGGGAGTGTCCTGCAGCCAGGCAGAGGGCAGCTTCTTGAGGGGGGGATGTCCGTGGGGGGAGGGGAGTCGGTGAGTGACCTACTCAGGGCCTCTGGACTCACTCACTGCATCTGGACTAACTCGTGACCTCTGGAGTGACTGACTCACTCACTGATGGCCTCTGGACTGAAAAAACTGACTCGCAGCCTCTGGACTCACTCACGGCTTCCACACTGACTGACTTATGTCCGACTTCTGAAGTCACGCTCGACTATTGTAAACTGAAAACTGTAACATCCACATTCAGGAACAGCTTCTTACTGACATCCATCAGGCTATTAAATATAACGAATAAGCTCTGAACTACAAAATACTATTATTTGTACTATTTGTTATTTATTGAATACTCACACACACCCTCTACCTCACACACTCACACCCCCCACCTCACACTCACCCATCCTCCACCTCACACACACACCCTCCACCTCACACACACACACACAGACCCACACGCACACACACAGACCCACACACACACCCTCCACCTCACACACACTCACATACACACACACACATACACTCACACATACACACACTCACAAACACACACCCTCCAGCTCACGCACACACTCACATACATATACTCTCACACACTCACTCGCTCACTCACACACACACACACTCGCTCACTCACACACTCACACTCACACACATGCACTCACATACATACACACACACTCACAAACACATACACTTACATACACACATACTCACACACACACACACATACATTTACACTCACACACACACACACAGCCACATACATACACACACTCACCCACACACATACACACTCACACACACATAAAACTCACACACACACATACACTCACACACACATATGACAGTAAACCTTCTTGAATCCACTCACACGGCTGAGCGCGGCCTCTCCACTGTGGGGCTTTCGCAGTCAGCAGCACTTCCGCAATCAGCGCAACCTCTGCGCTCACCGGAAATTACGCAATCACCGCGACCTGTCCACTAAGCGGAAGTCACGAAATGAGTGGGACTTTTGGACTAAACACAGTCAGACCTAATAAAGCATTTATTCCTTCCGAACACAGTCGCACCTAATAAAGCATTTATTCCTTCCAAAAACAGCCAGACCTAATAAAGCACTTATTCCTTCCAAACACAGTCGGACCTAATAAAGCATTGCAGTTTCAAGCACAGGCAGGGCAGCAGGCCAAACAACTCATGGCATTGTCATTTCATTTCATTTCCAATTAAGCATTGCACTTTCAAGCACAGGCAGGTCAGCAGGCCAAACAACTCACGGCATTGTCATTAAGGGCTAACAAATTATCTCCTAATCTGAGGAAAGACATTCTTGCCCTCGAGGGAGTACAGAGAAGGTTCACCAGACTGATTTCTGGGATGTCAGGACTTTCATATGAAGAAAGACTGGATAGACTTGGCTTGTACTCGCTAGAATTTAGAAGATTGAGGGGGGATATTATAGAAACTTACAAAATTCTTAAGGGGTTGGACAGGCTAGATGCAGGAAGATTGTTCCCGATGTTGGGGAAGTCCAGAACAAGGGGTCACAGTTTAAGGATAAGGGGGAAATCTTTTAGGACCGAGATGAGGAAAACATTTTTCACACAGAGAGTGGTGAATCTCTGGAATTCTCAGCCACAGAGGGTAGTCGAGGCCAGTTCATTGGCTATATTTAAGAGGGAGTTAGATGTGGCCCTTGTGGCTAAAGGGATCAGGGGGTATGGAGGGATGGCAGGTACAGGATACTGAGTTGGATGATCAGCCATGATCATATTGAATGGCGGTGCAGGCTCGAAGGGCCGAATGGCCCTATTTTCTATGTTTCTATTTATTGCAAGTACATTGCAGACTCACAGTTCAGTTGATTCACAGCTTAGAATGACAGCCTTGGCCTCTCCCTCATGATCTTGCAGGATGACTGACACGTCCAGGCATCTGGGGTTTTATAGTCCTGCCCTCCCCCCCCCCCCCCCCCGGAAGGGGCGTCAGCTCCATCGCGGTGATTGACAGGCGAGAGGACCAAGCAGCTGATCTCAAGGTTTTTTTTTGGTTTTTTTTAATATTTTATTTTATTAGAAGTAAGTACAGTCATATGGCACCAAAGTGCCTAATATATATTTTCATAATACATTTTATGTACAACTTCTTTTTTTTTTTTTTTGTTACACTGAAAAAAGATTAGAATAAGAAAAAGAAGTTAGATAGTAAAGGATAGAAAGATGTGAAATATATAGTGTGTGAAAAAAGAAAACGAGTAAATGAAGAAAGTTGAGAGAGAGAATAGAGAAAAGAAAAGAAAAAAAGAGGAGATCATTATTTATAGTCTTGACCAACCCTCGTCCAGTCCTGAAACAGTTATTTTTTACAATTGTGTTGCACCATATGATTCCAAAAAAACGACGAATGGAGACCAACTCGTTATGAATTGGTCTGATTTATCCATTAGGAGGAATCGCATTTCCTCAAGATGAGCGGTGTCCAACATACTTGCAATCCACATTTTAAGCGTTGGTATTGATGTACCCTTCCAAAATTTAAGAATTAATTTTTTTGCTATTATTAAACCATAGTTAAGGAATAGATTTTGAGATGTGTTCAATTTATTCCCATCTTCCATTACGCCAAATATAATAATTTCAGTATTAGGTTCCATTTTTGTCTTGAATAATTTTGTAAATATTTCAAAAATATCATTCCAAAATCTATAAAGTTTTATGCAGGAGACTAAGGAGTGTGTTATAGTTGCCTTTTGGGCTAGACATTTATCACAAGTGGCGGATATATTTGGATAAAATTTGTTCAATCTTGTTTTTGAATAATATAATCTATGTACAATTTTAAATTGAATTAAATTATGTCTTACATTAATTGAACATTTGTGAATATATATCAGGTATTTTTCCCATTTAACCTTCGTAATTTTTATCATTAGTTCCCGTTCCCACTCTTCTCTAAGTACCTCTGTCGATGGTAGGTCTATATTTAGAATACTATTATATAAATATGATATTAATTTTTGTGAGTCAGCTTCAATATTCATTGCCTCTTCCAATAAGTCAGGAGTTACTTTTTGATATCCTTGTATATATTTTTTCACGAAATCGCAAATCTGAAGATATTTAAAATATTGGTTGTTTTTCAATTTAAATTTTAATTGTAATTGTTGGAATGATAGTAAGTTTCCCATTTCATACATATCCCCGATCCTTCTAATTCCGAGACTTTCCCATTGGTTATATGTCTTATCAATAAGAGATGGTTTAAATAAAGGGTTATTCGCTATTGGCATTAACAGTGATAGATTTCTTAATTTTAAAGATAATTTTATTTGTTTCCAAATTCTTATTGTACCATATATAATTGGGTTCTTCTTATATATTGTGTTATTCAGTTTTTTTGGGGAGAAGAGGATCGTTCCTATATTACTAGGATGGCAATCCTCCTTCTCCATTTTTATCCATTCTGTCTGTTGGGTAGAACTATCCAACCAATAAATCATATTCTTAATATGCACTGCCCAGTAATAATACATAAAATTCGGAAGTGAAAGTCCCCCGACCTCTTTTGGTTTACATAAGTGTTTTTTTGTGATTCTATGTGATCTATAGTCCCAAATATAATTAGTAATATTAGAGTCTAATTTAAAAAAAAGTATTTTGGTATATATACCGGTATAGATTGAAATAGGTATAGTAATTGTGGTAGGAAGATCATTTTTATTGCATTTATTCTACCTAATAATGATAAGGGAAGTGTTTTCCAAAATTTAATCAACGTATTAAGTTTATTTAATAAAGGCATGAAATTAGCATTGAATAATGCTTTATATTTTCTAGTAATCTGAATACCCAAATATTTAAATTTTTCTGTTGCGATTTTAAAGGGGAACTTCAGTAAGTGTGTAGGTTCTTGAGGTTTTAATGTCATGATTTCACTTTTATTCCAGTTTATTCTATATCCAAAAAAAGACCCAAATTCCTCTATTAAGTTTAATAAATTTGGTATGCTCGTTTGTGACTTTGTAATATATAAAAGTATATCGTCTGCATATAATGAGATTTTATTCTTTGAGTCTCTGGTATTATAGCCCTGAATATTCGGATGAATTCTTATACTTTCAGCCAGGGGTACTATCATAAGGGCAAATAGCAGGGGTGATAGTGCACATCCCTGCCTATTACCCCTTGATAGTTGAAATTTTTGAGATAACATGTTATTAGTTAAAATTCTTGCCATCGGTTTATCATATAATAATTTTACCCATCTTATAAAATTCTCTCCCATATTAAATTTTTGTAGTACTTTATATAAGTATTGCCACTCTACCTGATCAAATGCTTTCTCTGCATCCAAAGAAATAATTGATATATCTTCTTCCTCTACTTTATGCGAGTACATTATATTAAACAGACGTCTCAGATTATTAAATGAGTATCTTTTAGGTATAAACCCCGTTTGATCAGGGTTTATCAATTTACTAATATATTTGCTTAATCTTCTTGCTAAAATCTTTGCTAAAATTTTCTGATCTGTATTTAAAAGTGATATAGCTCTGTACGAGCCCGGATCTTCTAAATCTTTATCTTTTTTTGGAATAAGCGTAATAGTTGATTCTGTTAGTGTTTCAGGTAGTTTGTTTTCTTTAAAAGCATGGGAGTATAAATTAAATAAATAAGGGGTTGTTATCTCCTGAAATTTTTTATAAAATTCATTATTAAAACCATCTGGTCCCGGTGTCTTACCATTTTTCAGCGATTTTATTGTTTCACCTATTTCTTTGATTGTAATTTGAGCTCCTAATTCCTCTTGTTCCAAAAGGTCCAGTATTGGAAGATTACAATTATCTAGAATTTTTTTATTTTACTATCTTCTCTTTTAATTTTAGATGTATATAAATTTTGGTAAAATTGGGCAAATCTATTATTAATATCTTTAGGTAGTATTAGTAATTCACCTTTCTCTGATTTAATTTTGGTTATAGTATTTTCCTTTTCTTGTTTTTTCAATTGGCGAGCTAAAAGCTTATGTGGTTTGTCACCAAACTCAAAATGTTCCTGTTTTGTCATTTGGAATAGTCTTATTACCCTTGCCGATAAAATTCGATTAAGTTTAAATTTCAGTAATATTATCTTATTGTGTTTATCTGTCGTGGAATCTTTGGCATTATCCATCTCTAACTGTCTGATTTCTTGTTCTAACAACAATTGTTCTGTCTTATTCTTTTTATTTTGAAAACTTTGATATGAAATTATAATTCCTCTCATAAATGCCTTAAAAGTTTCCCATAATAAAGAAGGCAAAGTACCTGGTATATCATTTGTATCGAAAAAAAGTTCCATTTGTTGTTTTAAATATTGATAGCCTTGCACGTCATTTAAAATATGTGTATTAAACCTCCAAAAAAAATTTTTGCCCGGCATTCCCTGGCATTAATTTCATATCCACTAAAAAATAATCAATTCTTGAATAAGTTTTATGCACCGAAGAGTAAAACGAGTATTCCCTTCCAACTGGATTAGCAGATCTCCATACATCTATTATATTAGTATTTTTTATATATGTATTTAGAAGTTCGCTAGTTTTAGATTTTAAATTACTCTTCTTTTGTTTTGCTGATTTATCTAGATATGAATCTAAAACACAGTTAAAGTCCCCCCCTATTATCACATTTTGGTAATTAAACTCTGATATTATGTCAATAATTTTATCAAAAAAGTGGGGGTTATCAAAATTCGGAGCATAAATATTTATCAAAGTTAGTGGGGTTGCATAAATTTCACCCGAAACTATAATATATCTTCCCTCTTTATCTGATATGGTATTCTTTAATTTAAAAGGAATACCTTTCCTAATAAGAATAGCTGTACCCCTAGATTTAGAAGTAAATGAGGAGTAGTATGTTTGGCCTATCCAATTCGCCTTTAATCTTATTTGTGTTTGTTGTTTCATGTGTGTCTCCTGCAAAAACATTATGTCGCTTTTCAACGATTTTAGTTGGGCAAAAATTTTACCCCTCTTAATTGGTTCGTTGGCACCCCGTATATTCCAACTACAAAATGTAATTCCTCCATTCTTTATTTGTCTATCGTCTTGCATTGTAAATCAGGGTAATATTCCTGAATCATATGGTGCAAACAAATACCTCAGAATTTTAGGACTTGGGTGGTCATCCCGGTTTATTAGATTTATATTGCATCTCCTTCTTGTAAAGTGCCTTAGAAAAAGAAAAAAAGAATGTGATACACAATTACTTTCAAAAAAATTAAACAGATAAAAATCTTGATTGTGCTTTAAAAAAAAAGGTGCTATTAAGGTATCTAAGGGAAGATACCTTAAGGACGAATAGCCATCAACGATGGCAAAAAATGTATAGACCTCCGTGATGTTGTTATACATTGTGCTCCTCCCCCTTGGTGAATCCTCATAAAAAGTTACATATCGTTTCATATTGTGTTTTTTCTTATATGAGTTTATCAAATCAGCGCTAGTGACAGCCGAGAGAAAAAAGAGACATAAGGAATAAAAAAACAAAACAAATATAGAACAAACATATACACGATTATATAAGTATATATGTCCCTCTAATTTATCCAATCTTAATCTAATCTAAACTTTCCCATATATATCCACCCTGTATTCTTACATAATATCCCATTCTATAACTACCATACATCATACAAGCTGGTACCAAAGGGTTAACTACCGTACAAGCAGGTGCCAAGGGGTTAAACTTTGAGCTTTGCATCCAAGGTTGAATATAACCAAGCTCTCTGAATAACACATTCCAACGAGATAAGCTTTATAATTGTCTGGGTAGCTCGGCCATTTTAATCAGTTCAAAACTTTGTAAAAAGTTCAAATTTCTTCCTTGTCAGCAGCTTGCCCCGATGTTTTCTTAACGATATCCTCTGCATACTTTAAAGCTTTTCCGGGAGCTGCAAATGAGCGTTCAACGCCGTTATAAGTTATCTTCATTTTTCCGGGAAAGAAAATTCCATATCTTACTCCCGGGACTTCCCTCAAAGTGTGTCTTGCCGGTGTAAACAATCTCATTTTCTGGACTACCTCAGGAGAGTAATCGCGAAATATTCGCACATTATCCCCACGGTATGTCAGCTTCTTCCCATAAGTGATCTTTTTCAATATAAATTCCACTGAAGAGATGTCACGGAATTTCACAATTATCTGTCTTGAATCATTTGTTCCTCTTCCAACTCGTTTAGCGACGTCTGTTCTTGGTTCTTCCGACAATTCCAAGACATCTTTGAGTAAGTCAGTAACGAAAGTACATGTTTGAGATTCATGTCCCTCTCGTCCTTCCTTTACTCCGAGAATCCTCAGGTTATATCTCCGAGTTCCTGATTCCAGGTCCAGACATTTATCAGTCATTCTTCCAAGTTTTTCCTCTTCAGTTTTCTGTGATTGTTTCAAATTCTTTATTTCCGAGACAATCTCTTTTATCTCATTCTCCATCTCTTCCATTATCTCATCCAGCTTTCCGATATCATCACTTACACCTTTAAATTTCTTGTTGTAATCATTTTCAATTCTGACACACTCTGATTTTAATCTCTTATCAAAATCCTTATACTGCTTTTTGAGTTCTTTTAACTCACTGCAAGTATTATCAATTTTTTGAGAAATTCTCTCCATGCTAGTCTCCATACTCAAGGTTTTTTAAACACTCATTTAAAAAAAAATTATTGATGGGAAAAATCCTCAGGGCTTGCTCAGTGGAGGAGGACTGTGAGTAAGGGCCAAAATCACAGTGATGCAGGATCTCGCTTTTACTAAAAATCAATCTACAGTGCAGACAGGATGTGGTCAAGATGAGACTTTTAATTATATGGATGGAGCGGACTGAAAGCTGGAGACACAAGAACCTGCAGATGCTAGAATCTTGAGCAAATCCCAAAGTGCTGGGGGAGCTTGGCAGGTCAGGCAGCAGCCATGTAGGGAATGGAGAGGTGACATTTAGGGTCGGGACCCTTCTTCAGACCGGTGGAGTAAGAAGGAGGAAGCAAGAAAAGAGAGGTGGGTCTGGGGAAAAACCTGGCAAGTGCAAGGAAATGCAAGGAAGGAGTTGCAAGGAAATATAGGACTAAGCGATGGGAGATTAGCCAATTAGCCACCCTGTAGGCAGCACAGTGGCAAAGATGGCAGAGCAATTGCCTCACAGTTCCAGAGTCCAGGGTTCAATCATGACCTTGGGTGCTATCTGTGTGGAGTTTGCACATTCTCCCAGGACTCTGGTTTCTTTCGGGTGCTCCAGTTTCCTCCCACAACCCCCAAGATGTGTGACTTTGTGGGTTAATCAACCTATGTAAAATTGCCCCAGCATGTAGGGAGTGGATGTGAAAGTGGGATAACGTAGAACTAGTGTGCACAGATTGTCGGTATGGACTCAGTTGGCCAAATGGCATGTTTTCAAGCTATATCTAAACTAAACATCTTGTTCTTATTTTAATTGTGATGAATGGCTTTGAATAACATTTTGGGGGGAACTTGATCCTATTATATCAGGGGTCGACAACCTTGTTCTGCATAGGGTCCAGGACCCATGTCTGTTAGCGGATGACGGGCCACATCTCTCGTCATAGTTAATAAATTGAGGTAGTAATAATACATACTAACTAAATTAGTAATAATGCATACTTATAATACATAAATTAATAATAATACATGCTAATAGTACATACTAACTAGTGTGACACGGTGTTGTTTTTCGCATTAATTTTCATGTGTTTTTCAATTAGTTTTCTGCATCCTTCCCGTGCCCTGGACCAACTTGCGTCCCCGGGACTAGATGCAGTTCACAGCAAAGATGCTCCTGCAAAATCCAATGGACTGACTTGTAGTACGCACCGGAGCGTAACTTCCGCCATTTCAGTAAACCCGACCCGACTTCAGTTATGCCTCTCGCAGTGTAATGAGCTTGCGGGGGAACAGTTTGTGTGTTTTTAAATGTTTTTTAAAGTTGTATTTTTAAATGCAGTAAACCCACATCAATTTCCCCATCACTGTCAGCACTGCCTTGGTCGCTATTGCTGAAGTAAGTAAGTGTGTGTGTGGAAACTGCCTGATTGTTTATCTGAGTGGAAGCCAAATCTGACTGGACACACGCTAATACACACGAAAACAGCACATACCTTATGCGGGGAGGAACAGCAGATGCTGGTTTAAACTGAAGACAGACACAAAACTCTGGAGTAATTCAACGGATCAGGCAGCATCTCTAGAGAAAAGGACTGGGTGATATTTCGGGTCGACTTTTTCGATAGCTGCCATGACCCGTTTGATGTCGTCCTTCGCCCTGCTCATGGTCTCGGCCCGCACCGATGCTCTGTGTGTGTGTTTTTGTTTGGCGGAGTCTGAGGGGAGAAGCGCCGGCACCCAGAGCGAGCGAACGCACGGACAAACGGACGAAAGCAAAGATCATAGAGCGGCATAGATGACATTTCGGTTCGAGACCCTCTTCAGACTGACAGTCAAGGGAAACGGGAGATATAGGCATATCTTCCATTCATTTTCCCTTAGTACCGTCTATATCTCTTGTTCCTCTTTCCCCTGACTAAGTCTGAAGAAGGGTCTCGACCCAAAATGTCACCTATTCCGCTCTATGATCTTTGCTTTCGTCCGATTGTCCGCGCGTTTGCTCGCTCTTGGTGACGGCGCTTCTTCCCTCAGACTCCGCCAAACAAACAAACACACACACACACACACACACACAGCATGTCCGGCAGATCGGTGCGCGCCGATACCAGGAGCAGGGCAAAGGATGACATCAAATGGGTCATGGCAGCTATCGAAAAAGTACGTTAATGGTAAGGGGGAAATTAAAAAAAACACCAGAAGAAAATAGAAGTTTAACATTAAAAAAAAGGGGGGGAGGGGGGGTGGATGTTTTGAGTTCCTCTTTCCCCTGACTCAGTCTGAAGACGGGTCTCGACCCGAAATGTCACCTATTCCTTTCGTCCAGAAATGCCGCTCGACCCGCTGCATTTTGTGTCTATCCTTTAATCTCTCACCCTGAATTAGCTAGACGCCATGACGAAAGCCGGTTTCGGAAATGGCACTGAAGATTACCCATCACCTACTACGTCTGAAAAAGGGTTTCGGCCCGAAACGTTGCCTATTTCCTTCGCTCCATAGATGCTGCTGCACCCGCTGAGTTTCTCTAGCATTTTTGTGTACCTTCGATTTTCCAGCATCTGCAGTTCCTTCTTAAACACATACTACGGCTTCGTGGAGTGAACCATTTTGCTCCGTTCTATTATCTTTGGTTCCCAGGTCGGCTCGCCTGTCCCGGGACTGGCTATAGCGCACAGATCACCTGCGTGCCGTGAGACTAGCTGCAGTTCCCAGATCAGCTCGCGTTCCCGGCACTGGCTGCAGCGCCCAGGCCGCATAAACTAATTGAAAACAAAATATCAGTCTGAAGAAGGGGTTCGTCCCGAAACGTCACCCATTTCCTTCGCTCCATAGATGCTGCTGCACCCGCTGAGTTTCTCCAGCATTTTTGTCTACCTTCGATTTTCCAGCATCTGCAGTTCCTTCTTGAAAACAAAATATGCTTGTTTTTCGGGTTACGGGCCGAAGGGTAGGTTGCCGACCCTTGCATTTATATGAATGTTCAATATCACCAATAGTGAAACTCATCGGTGTGAGTTAATTAACATTTCAAAAGTTTAATAATATGTCTGAGATGTATAAGAGCATAAGACTGACGAATTCTTAGGTCTTATCGATTAAAATCTAATCACCTGGATAGATTTACATGCTGGAATGTTGCCTGAGATTGGTGTCATCCTAAAATCGTTTTCCGACGTATTGATGCTACAATACGGGTCGATAATAGTTTAATTGAAGATATACCACACTGCCCCCACGGCAGCGCGCACGCGTGGTGAGTGCGGTGCCGCACGGCGCTGTCTGGTGGCGCGGTCTGCGCATGCCCGGTGACGCGGCGGCGTCAGTGCGCAGTGACGGGCTGTGGGAGCGGAAGACGGCGTCTGGGCCGCGTAAAGCCAGCGCAACGATAACGTTAAAGACCCCGGTCCAGCCGAGCGGCGATCGCAGAGTTCCGCCCTCTGGCGCTCTTCACCCGTCCTCGGTTTAAGCCGCCGCCGGCAGAGAGAGATAATAGAGATAATAGATATATAGTGAGAGAGAGCGTAATTAACTAAGAAAGTGCCGGGCAGGCCCAGGTTCTCCCACCCGCGCGGCCGCGGCTCGTCCCAACGAAAAGTCCGAGGGGAAAGGCGGAAGAGGCGGCGGGCCTTGTGTGACCGCCGCGCATCAAGGAGCAGTCGGCTACGGGGAAGGGAAGAGGGTTAACATTGGAGAAGAGTTGGTGAGCTGCAGAAATTAGCACCTGGAGGTAACCGCCCTTCTGCGCGAATTCTGGGAACCAAGGGAGGCCGTGAAAGGTGTCCCCGCCCCCCCCCGCTCTCGGGTAGGTTTTAGAGGGTTAAAACCTGAACAGGGTTCTCCCATCTCCCCTCCGAGGAACAAGGTGGGGGTGGTAATCATAGATTACCAATACCCTATATATAATATGTAGGTAGGCGTATTCAGGATCTCATAAACATCGAGGCACAGTGGTTAATACAAAAATCAGGACGAAGCCTGAACTCGTCGGTGGATGTTATTTAAAAACTGGACGATTAACGCCGTTCTCTCCGAAGACTATCGATTGGTTTGGGTTTGCGGAAATAGGACGAGAGCTGCGGATGTTTTTTCGTGCGGGAGGGTAAGTCTCATTCCTGAAGTTTATCACCTAGTTTCCAAAACAAATGTTTCAATAAGCGAATTCAACTGCACATGCTCAGGTCATAGGTCATTCGCGATAAACATTCTCACCAGTTGAGCTGCTGCGTGTTTACAGACCTGCGTTGCATTGGTATTCTCCAGTTTTGTTTCATCGAGGTAAGACAATACTGCTTTCAAAACTATTAACTAGGTGTAATTATGGTTAATTTGTACAAAACTACGATGATTTTGTTGGTTTTATTGCTTTATGCTTCGGTGTTTTATTGCTGTATGCTTTGGAGTGTATAACTGTTATACCAGTGTCTCAAATAGCTTTAAGCAATAACAGTCACACGCTCATTACAGTTATTGGCGTGCCTGGTAAGAACTTTGGCAAACAAACTTTACATTTTTTTGGTAATATCTATATGGATTCGTTCACTCTTTGCTATATAGTACCGATGTTACAATACTTACCTTCAGTGGCGCTGCAGTTCTTCCACTGGCCGTGCGGGCGACTTTGGCGCCTTTGGGGTGGGATTAAAATGCTGTTTTGTACTGCCTGTCGTCGGGCTGCTAGCTGCTGATGAAAAATCGAACGGACTTCCTTTCGCGCTATATTTAAAAAAAAATTCCCATGACAATTTATTATTTGGATTAAAATTAAAAGCGACTTTGAACGCCTACAACGTGAAGGATCGCAAGAACGGGACAAAACAAAGGGTGTCGTATATTTTACATATAATCTTGCTTCTGGCCAGTGGAATCAAGGGATATAGGGAGAAGGCAGGCACGGGTTATTGATCGGGGATGATCAGCCATGATCACAATGAATGGCGGTGCTGGCTCGAAGGGCCGAATGGCCTCCTGCACCCATTTTCTATGTTTCTTGGGATGGCTTTAATCAAATTTTACGTTGTGAAAATGTTATTTGGCCCCATAAGAACTGGCAGTGTTTTCCTGCCGATATGGAGTTCAAATTCACCGCAAATGCAACATTCCAATCGATCGAGTTCCAGAAGCAAGATAATTAAAATGCCCATTTTTTTTGGACATTCATGTCTTAAGCCATCCAAATTGTCTATCATTTGTGTTATTCTCTCTCCAAGATCATTATTTTTAAATTAAATATTCACAACAGTTTGAGTCGCATGTATTGTGCAAAAATAATAATTTTGATTATAATTTGAGAGGATGTTTCTGGATTAATTTATGGGAATTAAACATTCAAGTCCTTCCATCTGGCATATAAATGAATGTCAGTGATATTTAAAAATCATGTTATATTGTGAATTCCTGTGTGAATGGGATTAGTTTGTTATTTGGATACTTAGGCTATTTAAAAAAAAAAAATCATTTTCTTAAGAAATGGAATCTACAGGACATTCTTAATGGGGAAAGTAGTGGGCAGAAAGGCATGTCATGCGTGGTTTGATGAGCAAAAATTTGTAGTTTACATGCCAAAATTGAAAAGTTGAGGAAAAACAAGGTGTGCAGAATTGCTTATTGGTTACAATCTGAGGAGTCTGATGATGCTACTGATTATGATATGCCAATGTACCAGCTGGCAACTGATCTTCTCCATAAAGACTTGGTCTATTGCTAGAAATTGTAATTTATGTACCTATCTGTTATGGACTTGCAGCATATTATACAATAATATTAATGTTCTGATCTTGAGAATATCACATTTTTGAATTTTCAAGGTAGTCTGGGTGTTTATTACTATTTCTGTCACAACGGTCAATTTTGTGATTGGCTACATTTGGGTAATTAACTAATTATATGCTTTAATTTCAGGTCATCCAAGTAAGATGTTTTATATTTGTTTCAGAATGCTTCAATCTATAATAACTGAAAAATTCATTCAGCTCTTAATTTTTAAGAAAGTTATGGGCTTTTGACTTGTCTATGATCACAGCTTTTGTGTTAAAGTCAATGGAAAAGCAATAGGGAACAAGATGCTAATTTCTGAGTATGAAAATGGCCATAACGTTTTTAATACTGAAGATATGAAAGTGAATTAGGTGTCAAATTAAACTTGCCTTATGCTTTATCTGATGGGATAAATTGCAGACTTGATTTTTAAAATCTCAAAATTTTGAAACATTGCTATATATAGTACTGTAACTTTATCAATGGCAGTATGTAGGAGGGCGGCCGTAAGTGCGGTGATCATTTAGATCATTTTGGGTTATTTTCTTAATTCAGCTGAAAATAAACAAACTATTGAAACAGACTCTTGCTTTCGCTACTGCTGTTGTAGTGCCAACCCTTGTGGGTCCATCATTTACATGCCACCGTGAATTAAATCTCGCCCCACACTCCTACACTCTCTCTCTCCTCACAAACAGCCACTCGCTACAATAGGCAGACTGCTCCTTTTGTTAATCCTGCCCGCAGTCTGGTGGGGCCAGTTTCACAGACTTAATTGTGACCGACCGCGTTTAACCAGGGCTCTGGGATCTCGGCATCTGATGGGGACAAGGAGGGTTCCAGAGGGAAAGCAGGAACAACTAAGAATCCAGCAGCAGAGTGGCTCTATTAATGGATTCCTTGCACAGTGAGTTCAGTTCGGAAAAATCTGCAGCCACTGGTTCAGGAGATCGACCCAATTATTAACAGGCGGCGGAATCCATCTGTGACAGACACCACAGTGAGACGTGTCCACAGGCGCGGGTGTTCAATAACTCAGGCACAGTGAACTTCACAATGTAAAACCATCCCAGTCAAAACTGTCCCGGAGAGCTGCCTTGCCCGAGCACGGGACAACTCTGGGCAAGGTACCACTGAAGGCAAGAACAAAATTCTCGCCACTAAAAATATACAGCTGTGGCAGGGCTCTCACTTAACCTTTTTTTTCCCTGTTGCCAGCCGGGCAACCTTGATAGCTTTTTAGGTTGCCAAATTACTGTTGAGGTGGTCATTTAAGGCGGTTTGCATGACGCGTGCGATAATGTGCTTGGACGAAGTGCGTAGTTACCAGTCGGAAGCATTCACATATTATGTTCAAGAAGGAACTGCAGATGCTGGAAAATCGAAGGTAGACAAAAGTGCTGGAGGAACTCAGCATCAGCCCACATCACACTGATACAGTCACTGCCTGCCTCAGATTAAATATTTTTACACACAATTTATGAATAAAGATAAGAATGTTCCAAACACTCATAATATTTTGTTATTCCAGTAGCAAACATATTAAGGATTAATTCAATCAATCAATTAATCAAAAGGATTAATTCATTCAATCAATCAGATTTATTCATCACACACAAAGTGCTGTAAAAAGAAATGTTGCCAGCAGCGGTACAATCAAAAAGGAACACACAATACACAATAAAAATTTAACACAAACATCCACCACAGCATTCTTCACTGTGGTGGAAGGCACCATGTACAGTCAGTCGTCCTCCATTTTCCCCCCGTGGTCGGGGTCATAAACCTCTACAGTCGCAGCTGGGGGCGGCCAGGTGTACAGGCTCTCTCGTCGGGACGGCAAGTCCCAAATCAGTGCTTCCCTACCGGAGACCGCAGCTTCAGGATTTTGCAGGCCAGCGGCCGGAGCTCTTCAGGGATCCCCGGCGAGGGATCCTGCTCCGGAAGGTAAATCCGCGCCGTGCTGCAGCTAGAAGCTCTGCAGACGTAATTTCAGGATGTTGTATGCCACGGGCCGGCTGTCGGAGCTCTTCTCCAGCGATCCCGAGCGAGGGGTCCCAGGCTCCGGACGCCTGCTGCGCTGCCTGTGCTTGAAAGCGCAATGCTTAATTGGAAATGAAATTAAATGACATTGCCATGAGTTGTTTGGCCTGCTGCCCTGCCTGTGCTTGAAACTGCAATGCTTTATTAGGTCTGACTGTGTTTGGAAGGAATAATGCTTTATAGACAATAGACACCACCATTCAATGTGATCATGGCTGATCATCCCAATCAGTACCCCGTTCCTGCCTTCTCCCCATATCCCCTGACCCCGCTATTTTTAAGAGCCCTATCTAGCTCTCTTGAAAGCATCCAGAGAACCCACCTCCACTGCCCTCTGAGGCAGAGAATTCCACAGATTCACCACTCTCTGAGAAAAGGTGTTTCCTTGTCTCCATTCTAAATGGCTTACTCCTTATTCTTAATCTGTGGCCCCTGGTTCTGGACTCCCCCAACATCGGGAACATGTTTCCTGCCTCTAGCGTCTCCAAACCCTTAACAATTTTATGTTTCAATGAGATATCCTCTCATCCTTCTAAACTCCAGAGTGTACAAGCCCAGCTGCTCCATTCTCCCAGCATGTGACAGTCCCCCATCCCGGGAATTAACCTTGTAAACCTGCACTCCCTCAATAGCAAGAATGTCCTTCCTCAAATTAGGGGACCAAAACTACACAATACTCCAGGGGTGGTCTCACTAGGGTTCTGTACAACTGCAGAAGGACCTCTTTGCTCCTATATTAGATTCCTCTTGTTATAAAGGCATTATTAGGTTCGACTGTGTTTAGTCCAAAAGTTGCGTTCATTTTGTGACTTCCGCTTAGCGGACAGGTCGCGCTGATTGAGTAATTTCCGGTGAGTGCAGAGGTCGCACTGATTGCTCAATTTCAGGTAAGTGCAGAGGTCACGCTGATTGCGGAAGTTCCGCTGACTGCGGAAGCCCCACAGTGGAGAGGCCGCGCTCAGCCGTGTGAGTAGATTCAAGAAAGTTTACGGTCATATATATGGTGTGAGTCTGTGTGTGAGGTGGAGGGTGTGTGTGTGAATTCAATAAATAACAAATAGTACAAATAATAGCACCACCGGAAACTAGGAGCAGCACCTCATATTCCGCTTGGGCAGCCTGCATCCCAGTGGCCTGAACATTGACCTCCAATTTCCGGTAGCCCTTGCTGTCTCTTCCCCTTCTCAGCTCTCCCTCTGGCCCCTCTTCCTTTCTTCTTTGCGCGCCCCCCCCCCCCCCCCCCCCCCCCCCCCCCCCCCCCCCCCCCCCCCCCCACCCTGTATCTGTCTGAAGAAGGGTTTCGGCCCGAAACGTTGCCGATTTCATTCGCTCTATAGATGCTGCCGCACCCAGCTGAGTTTCTCCAGCATTTTTGTCTACCTAGTACAAATAATATAGTCTTTTGCAGTTCAGAGCTTATTCGTTATGTTTAATAGCCTGATGGATGTCAGGAAGAAGCTGGTCCTGAATGTGGATGTCACAGTTTTCAGTTTACACAAGTCGGGCATGACTCCAGAAGCCGGGCATAAGTCAGTAAGTCCGGAAGCCGTGAGTGAGTCCAGGGGTTGCGAGTCAGTCTGTCAGTCCAGAGGCCGTGAATAAGTCAGTCAGTACAGAGGCAGTGAGTCAGTCCAGAGGCCACTCACCGCCCCCCTCCCCCACCTTAAGACGCTGCTCTCCGCCTGGCTGTAGGATGCTCCCCCCACCTGCCCCCTACTGAAGCCGCCCCCATCCCCTGCTGCAGGACACCCCCATCCCACATCAGCACACGACAGCCCCCGCCTGAAGCCATCCCCTCCCTCGGCTGCAGGACGTTTTCCACCCCCACCCTAACAGCCCCTGCCTCAAAAAAATGTCTTCCACAAATTCTTCAGTGTTCATTAACAACTGAAATTGTCTTTAGGCTGCTTTTTCGACATCATGCCAGGAAAACAGAGAAAAAGTGCTGCAGGATGGTCAAGGCAGCGTGCAGTGGAACACCGAGAAGCAACAAGAATCAGAAGGGAACGAGAGACGCAAGAAGAAACATCTCAACGTCTCGCAGATGACCGAGAAGGAAGAAGAAGAAGAAGAAGAAAAGATGAAGAGGCGCAACCAAAAAAATCTAAACATTTTGAGGAACAACAAGAAAGAACGCAAAGCACAAGGGATGAAGAGATGCCACGAAGAAGAAGTGAGCGCCTCAAGGATCGACAAAAAAGAACGCAAAGAAAGGATGAAGAGACGCAACCAAATAGAACTGAATGTATCAATGATCAACAACAAAGACCACAAAGCAGTAGGGATGAAGACACACCACAAATACTGAACTGCCAGCCCACCAGAGATGAGTAAGTGAACTGCCAGCCCACCAGCCATGACTCACTGAACAGAGAGTCCAAGAATCCATTCAGTCCACCCTCTCCCCCTTCTCTCTCACAGTCTGTCACCTGTTTTGGGCATCATTTCTGGCAGTGCCTCAGTGACTGAGTTGCCAGCCCAAGAATCCATTATGCCCACAATGTCCATACTAGCCCTCTGGAAACCAGCCCCATCGATCCACAACACCAATGCTAGTGCTCCAGAACATCCCCCCCCCCCCCCCCCCCCTTACTGGCCAGCAATATTCGAATTGGTGTTGGGGGACGAGCCCTCCTTTGTGAAGCTGGGACCCAAAGGGTCCCACTTAGTCGTGTGTGTTGGTGTGTGTTTTTGTGTGTGTCTTTTTGTGTGTGTCTCCATCATCATCCCCAAAGCCCCACACGATAGCGCTGCATTTTTGCCCCCCCCTTACCATTGTCCTGTGATGTAAAAGAAACAAGTTTTGTTCAGATTGATGTTATATTTTACAAGTTATTGACATTCTAAACTTTACAAAAAAACTTTTTAAACCTCTTTTCCACTTGCCCTGCCCGTCAGCAGCGTTCCACGTCAAAATGGGATCACGAATCTCCTTTACATAAAAAAAATCGCGATTATCAAAACCCCCCCCCCCCCCCCCCCCCGTTTTATTCAATTTCTTCCATTTTGATTCACAATGACGTCACAATGGGATCCTGAATCTCATTTACATAGAAAATCGTGGTTTTCAAAAAATCAATTTATTCATTTTTCCGTTTTCATTAACAGCAAACATTGTGTTTAGATTATTTTAAATGAAAAATGCGATTTTCATTGCGAATTTCATTGAAAATTGTGATTTTCGGGGTGGGGTGGGATAGGGAGAGTTTTCATTTAAAAAATATATGCAATTTTCATTGGGGGTGCGATAGGGGGGAGTGGGGGAGCAGGGGGATAGAGGGAGAGGGAGGGGAAAGTGGGGAGGTTAGGAGGAAGACTGGGAGATGAGGTTGGATAGAGGGAAAGGAGGTAAGGAGTGGGGGATAGAGAGAGAGGAAGGCAGTGGGGGAGGTGAGGGCGTGGGATAATGGGGAGGTGAGTAGTGGGGTGCAAGGAGATGAAGGGAGAGGTGGGGTATGGAGGGGAGAGGGGTTATGGAGGGAGGGAGTGACTGAAGATAGGGGAAAGGAGAGTGAGGGAGGGTGAGGGAGTGCTGGGGATGAGGGGGAATGGAGGAGGATAGAGGTAGGAAGAGGGATGGCGAGGCGCAGTTGGGGGAAGGTTTCCGTGACTCGCGTCACAACAGGGATCTCTGGCGTTACAACGGGAACCCGTCAGCCACGCCTGCGCAGTTCAGGGAGAGTTGCCTTTGACGATTTTCAAATCGCCATTTTTATCTCATACTTCCGTGTATACTTGCCTGGCCTCACAATAGGGACCCTAAGTGTCCACAGGTAAGTTTTGTTCTATTTTGCAGAGTAATTTGCGGGTCATCTATTCGCTTTATAAACTTTAATTTACTTTCTACCTTCAAATGGCATGTTTGAACTCGGCTATCGCGCCTGCTCAGTGCTCCCCAATTCCCGGGCCAGTCAGCCATGCCTGCGCAGTTGGGGGAGGGTTGCTGTGCCCGGTATCCGTGCCTGCGTAGTTTGCGTTTTCAAATTGCCATTTTGAACTGATATTTCCGTGTGTACTTGACTGGCGTCACGGTGAGGACCCACTTGCCAGGCCCGTCTGCCGTGCCTGCGCAGTTGGGGGTGGGTTGCCGGATGGCGCCTTTTTCAGATAGCCATTTTTAACTCGTACTTACGTGTGTACTTGACTGGCCTCACAACGGGGACCCAACTGGTCAACGGGTTAGATGATTTTAATTTTTAATTATAAAATAAACATCACCATTTTCTTCTAATACTTCATGGTTCATAAATAAATTAAATTGTGTTTATAAAGGACCGAATGGGTCCACGGTTCGATGGTTGCTGGGCCAGGATTGCCATTTTGACTGAAAATCGCCTCGTGTATAGCGGTGTCAATAGTCCGAAAAATTAAAAAAATTAGATTAATGTGAATTAGTGAGTGATGACATGCAGGCATGGTGGATCTTTCCATGTTGGAACCTCTGCAACACATCCTCTATCCGGATGGCCGTTAAAGATAATTCCTGTTCTGATGCACAGAGCATTGAGGTGCAATTATACATGAAAAGTGATGATAGACAATTCTAGAGCAACTCAGCGGGACAGGAAGCATCCATGAAGAGAACCAATGGGTTGCGTTTCAGGTCGAGACCCTTCTTCAGACTGCAGTTCTATATTCTATGTTCTATCTTTTATGTTCAATGAATTTACCACTAATCATAACACTGATTCTTGTGCCTGAAATCGGGTCAGTCTGAGGAAGGATCAGTCTGAAAAACGGTCTCGACCCGAAATGCCACCCATTCCTGCTCTCCAGAGATGCTGAATGACCCATGAATGGCCGGCTTGGCCATGCCCTGCAACACTGACCAGTATATCGCCTGACCGACCCACTTTGTCTGCTCTTCCCTGAATCGCTGCCTGTGGTTGGGGATGCTGTTCTTGCTCTGAGCCTGTGGGAGATGCAATGGGCTGTTTCTACAGCCTGGGGCCTGACTGTCCATTTGACATTGAAGACCCAGCGTAGGGTAATAAATAACACTAGTCGGGCATCCTGCGAGCACAGTGACGGGGGCGGCACAGTGGAGCGGCTGGTAGAACTGCTACCTCACAGAGCCAGACACCCTGGTTCCATCCTGACCTCCAGTTTTGTCTGTGTGTGGAGTTTGTGCGTTCTCCCTGTGACCATCTAGGTTCCCTCCGGGTGTTCTGGTTTCCTCCCACGTCTCAAAGATGTACAGGTTTGTAGGTTAATTGCCCCATGGAGTGGGTGAGAAAGTGGGATAACAACTTGTGTGAATGGGTGGTCGCTGGTTGGCACGGACTCGGTGGATCGAAGGGCCTGTTTCCATAATTTCACTAAACTCTCAATCAGCATAGCTAAGATTTTGGGAATAAGATCTATAAATGCTCAGATATAGACTTGACAAATTAGACCTGAACCCGAATACCTCTGAGATCCAAGGTCAATCTCAGAAGGTAGATGGGAGGTCGGGACTGCAAAGTAATTCGCTTAATAAACTTTAATGAACTTTATACTGTGAACGGGAGAAGTTTCAACGCGGCAGTCGCGCCTACGCAGTGAATTCCCACTTGCCGGGCCCGTCAGCTGCAATTACCAACAGAAAAATATAGCCGTAATATAGTATGGACCCCCAGAGACCTCCGAACCAGCTAAATGGCCACCAGCTGCCCCCATCATTGTAGCCATGCATCTGGCTCCCAATTTTCCTGATTTTATTAACTTCCTGGGATCAGCTAGGTTGGTAATGTTAGAGGACATACCGGGGACATAGGTGCAGCATTCCTATCCTATTATAGCACAGGTCCCTTTTTCTGCTAGAATAAAATCTAAGGCCATACGATTCTGCTGGGCTATGGTGCGGATTGCAACCCTCGGCTGTCATGGATGAGAGAGCCACCTTTGTATTGACTAAGGCGTCTGCAGTTTCATTAGGTAGTTTCTCCATTGCAGAGGCCATATTAATCAATTCCCGTAAGGTGCGGGCTGTCCCATAAAGTGGGAATGCGATCATCCAGAACGCTCTGATTCAGATATACTTCGCTTGACCCTTATGGGGGTAGACAATTCCGTTAGATGTTGCATAGCTCACATGTGAGGGACAACAAAAGGCCAGAAAACAACATTCCCTCCAGTTGTGGTTTGGGCTGGTTAACTTTTCCCAGTTCTCCTCATCCCAAGGTGTCATACCTGTCACTTCTGCGGCGAGGAAGAGGCCGTGTTTCATTTGTACATGCAGTGTAAGAGGTTGCAGCCCCTGTTTGACTATCTGAAGGGGCTGTTCCTCAAGTTTTGGCTACATTTTAGCCCCACACTCCTGATATTTGGGCACCAGGTACAGAGGGGGGAAGGTCGGGAGGGGGTAGGTCTTCCTGTCCCTCTGCTCCTGGGCCTGGCCAAAATGCTCATTCGCAGGTCGAGGCAGCGGTTAGTCGATGGCCGCACCGGGGTTGACTGCCTGTCCGTTTTCTGGGCCTCCGTCCGTGCCCGCGTGTCCCTGGAGCGGGAACACGCAGTGTCCACGGGTACTTTGGAGACCTTCCGAAAACTTTGTCGAGTGTTTGTTAATATAGTTGGTGTTAATTTGATGATCGTTTGTTGTAAACTGTTAACATAGCGGTCTTTGATTATGTTAATACTCTATGTTGATTTTTATTTCTTTGAATAAAAGTATTTGTATTAAAAAAAAAAAGTGGCACACGAGGCAACCATGGATATGTCCAGGATCTGCTTACAAAATACGTTCCATTTATTGGACACAGCGGGCCCCCATAACTAACTTTGGTGCAGGTGCAGTTCCCTAAGTATACCCCATTGCCTCCTTTGCTACAGTAAAGATGGTGTTAACTGGGCTGTGGGGGCGATCTGCTAGTTTAAGCTGTGGTATTTCCCAAACCCTACTTTTCATCCTGGCGTAAAAGGGGGCATATACCATCCTTTAAACATGGGTTAGTCCAACGTATCAGATATATAATAACGAATAACAAAAATGGCAAGAAAACTTCAAGTCAAGTCATAATGTGCAATATTTCTCAGTATAGTGTTGTGGCAGTAACAAATATTGGCTATGGGGGCTGTGTGTTCAGTGTGGAGTTCAGAGTGGTGATGGCCTTGGTGGTGATTAACAACTATGTTAATGTTGTGGTGTGTGATTTGATGGACTTGTAATGCTTTCCTGAGGGCAGAAGGACAAACAAGTGATGTGCAGGATGAGATGAGGGGAATGCGTGTGTGGGGGGGGGGGGGAAGGGGAGTGTGTGTGTGGGGGGTAGGGGAGTGGGTGTGTGTGGGGGGGGGGGGGACTGTGAGGGGGGAGGGGACTGTGGGGGAAGGGGACTGTGTGTGTGTGGGGGGGGGGGAGGGGAGTGTGTGTGTGGGGGGGGGAGGGGAGTGTGTGTGTGGGGGGGAGGGGAGTGTGAGTGTTTGGGGGGGGGTGCCTGTGCAGTTGGGGGCTATGGGTGAGTGGTGGATTATTGCTTTGGGGGAACGGGTTGCGTTGGAGGAATTGGTACATCACAATGGAATCTAATTTACATTACTTTGGAGGAGGTTTTTCTTTGGGGGGTGGAATAGGGGAGAGGTTTCATTTCCAGAACTTTCCTTGGGGGCGGGTGGGATGTGGGGGAAGTCAGCGGAGTTGTACTTCGTGGTCAGTATCTGTTATACCATTGTTATGACTCTGGAATGACCACAAGTACACGCATTTAGGGAACCAGAGTGCCCTGCCCATATTACGTCATTCCCACATATACATGTTGCTACGCGGGCAAACAAAGTAGCCCTTGTTAGGGCTCTCACTTAACTTTTTTTTCCCTGTTGCCAGCCGGGAAACCGTGGCAGCTTTTTAGGTTGCCAAATGACAGTTTAGGTGGTCATTTAAGGCGGTTTGCATGTCGTGTGTGATAATGTGCTCGGACGAAGTGCGTAGTTACCAGTAGGAATTATGCTCAATGAAGCATTCACATATTATTTCTGCTTCAAATAAAGTCACAAACTAAACATAGTCACCAATCAAGACATGATATATACCACAATGACATGCAGCAAAATTATAATACAGTATCTCAACTCTTTTTACACATTTCGTTGTCTCTGTACTGTACACTGACAATGACAATTAAAGCTGAATCTGAATCTGACATTGCAATTAATGCTATTTCTAATAGTTCTTTCCACTTCCAAACAAAAATGTGGTTTGATTATTCAGCGTATGATCAACCTGTGTCAATAAATCCTAGACCATGGTAACATATATGCTTAACCATGCACACTACAGATTGATGCAAGCGTGTTTTCTGTGAAGGACTGAAAATTACCATGACATGGCCATAGCATGGGTCGTTATTGCTATTGGTATAGAAACACTCTCGCTTCCCACATAATTTATCCATAACAAAATATACAGGTTGTAAGGAAATTTCTAAAGGCATTTTATGATAATAGCTGTTAAAACCGACTATACCCATCTGACAGGTTAAACATTACACTAACGGACAAGAGATGGTCAAAGGATATAACTGCAGCAAATGTTCTTTTGGTAATATGTTTAAAGGTGTCAAAACGCCACATTACCGGGCATTCAGATTAGATGTACGTGTTGTGAACAGCAATGAAGATACCCAGTTTGTAGGCAACGGATTTAAAAATATATATTTATAAATGCTGTTTCCATCATTCCCACTTAAGAATTAACGTTAAAATTTCAACTGAAATATCTCCTGACCAAATTTGTGATGTATATGACCGACTGTAGAAGTAAAAGCTGGATAAATCCAACGTATAGTTGTGAATGTTGCTCATTAAAAAACTACAGTACTGATACTCCATATTAAGAGCATTGATTTGCCGTTAAAATGAATTATGTAATAACGTGTCAACGGTAGCAGTGACAATTGAACACTGCGGTTTTAATGTTTCACATGTTCACAATTTAATTAATCCATCTTTATGGACTAAAACAAATAATAACATTGGGAATTAAAACACATTTGATTGCATTCCGTTATCAAACATAGTTAATGTTCGCTTTGAAGACATTTCCAGCATAATAGTGTCGGGGGGGGGGGGGTGGTTTGTGAATCAGTGTGTGGTATATAGATGGCGGGAGGGGGGGGGTGGGGGGTTGAGAAGGAAATCGGTGCGGAATGGATGGATTGAGGCAGGTGAATTCGTACGTGTTGGTTGAAGTATGTAAAATTGTGAGGGGAGAGCACTGGGGATGTCAGTGGTGTTGAATGGGGGGGATCAGTACGGGATGGATGAGGTAAATCAGTACAGGATGAATGGGAGGGATCAGTACAGGATGAATGGGGGTAGACAAAAATGCTGGAGAAACTCAGCGGGTGTGGCAGCATCTATGGAGGGAAGGAGTTAGGCAATGTTTCAGATCGAGACCCTTCTTCAGACTGTTCAAGAGGAATGGGTGGAACAGCGCAGGATGGATGGGGGGGGGGAATCAGCGCAGGATGGACGGGGGAGTTCAGTACAGTATGGATCGGAGGGTCTATGCAGAATGAATGAGGGAATCAGTACAGGATGAATGAGGGAATCAGTACAGGATGAATGAGGGAATCGGTACAGGATGAATGGGGGGGGGGGGATCAGTAAAAGATGAATGGGGAGATCACTACAGGATAGATGGGATCGGTGCAGGGTAAATGGAGGGTGGGTCAGTACGTGATGAATGGGGGGGTCGGTGCAGGAAGAATGGGGGAGCAGTGCAGGATGGATGGGGGATCAGTGTGGGATGGATGGGGAGTGGCAGGAGAATCAATGCGAGGTGGATAGGATGATCAGCGCAGGATGAATAGATGGGGAGGGGAGCACAGGGGATGTCAGTGAGGACTGAATAGAGGCGGGAATGGGGATCAGTGCAGGATGGAGAGGAGGGGTCTCGTGGTGGGGGTGGGTGGAGGGGGCGTACGGGAGAGGGGGGCGTACGGGAGAGGGGGGGCGTACGAGTGAGGGGGAGGTGGGGAGGAAGGAAGGTCAGCGCTCCTCGGACAACATCGCCCCGCTGCCTTGGCCGTCCCTGTCCACCGTCAAGTGCCGCTGCCAAAGGGGGAGGCAGTTGGGATCTCCTCGCCACCGCCTCCCCTCCTCCGCCAGCCAACAGCAAGGTGCGGGGCCGAGCGGTGCTGCTCAAAGATCCTACGTCTATAGGATCTTTGGTGCAGCTGCTTCAGACGGCGGAAGGAGCCCTCCCCCTTCCTCCCTCCTCCCAGCCTCGGCGTGCAGGAGGGTTTGTTTTGAAAGCGGTTTTTGGCAGTGGCAGGCAGCGGCCGCTATCAGGGCGGGCGGGGTGCAGGAGGAGGAGGTGGAGCTGCTGTCGCGGCCGCTGCAGATGCTGTGCGGGGCACGTCATTCACTCCGACCCTTCGTCACCACGCACCTAATATCTTTGCCCCGCAATACAGCCGCCACCGACACGAAACGTCATATTCCTTTTCTCCAGAGATGCTGCCTGACCCGCTGAGCTACTCCAGTTTTTTGTGTCTATCTTCGGAATAAACCAGTATCTACCTGTGCTAAGCCGGGCGAAATGACTCGTCGTTTAGGCTAATCGGAGGCACTTTGGGTGCTCATTGGCACCCGGGCAACCGTTAATATCGAGCCATGCTTGTGATATAACAAAGTAGTCTTGCAATATAACAACATCCCCCTTGTCTTACATAAAATAAAAAAATATGCTTAACAAACAAAACTCTACACACAATTGCTTTTTATAAACACCAAAATTCTTCAATATTAATGATTATCAACAGTAAGGTGCAGGTTTCTTACTAATGGCCCTGTCCCACGGTACGAGTTCATTCCAAGAGCTCTCCCGAGTTTTAAAAATAATCAAGCTCGTGGTAAGCACGGAGAATGAACGTAGCGGGCACGTTGGAGCTCGGGGACGTCTCTTAGCGGCTCATAATGCTAACGGCAGGTACTAGGGAAGACTCGCTAACGGCAGGTAAGCTCGGGAAGGCTCGTGAAGATTTTTCAACATGTTGAAAAATGTCCATGAGAGCCCCGAGTACTGACGAGCGGCCATTACAGTAAATCTCTGATTTCAAATCGGGGCAAACTCGGGAGAGCTCTTGGAGTGAACTCGTACCGTGGGACAGGGCCATAACAAGTCCTGAACTTGTCACTGTATTCTCCAATAGCATTATGTGCCGGTCGTTCCTCCTCTTTATATTTGGTCTCAGTTATGTTGCTGCCGAGTGATGCATTGGGGACCAAAACCTGGTTCCTCCAGTGGAGGAACATCCCTCAACTGCACTCAATTCCGTCTTAATCTATTTCCATTTGGCATTTCAATGATGTAAGATCTTCATTGGGGTTTGTCACAGATCGTTCTCACTTCTGCTGGTATCCAGACATGAGTTGCTTGATCCAGAACCCGGACCTTCTGTCCAATGTGTAATGGTTTCAAGTCTTGTCTCTTCACCGAATAGTCAAAATGTGCCTTCTTTCGCTGCTTGCGCTCTTCAAGTCGCTCAAAGTTCCTCTGCCTTTGGTATGTGCTGTCCGTGTCAAGGTTAGTGGGTAGAGGTGTCCAAATCTGTCTTCCAAACATCTCTACTGGTGACGGTAACTTGGAATCTATCGGTGTAGGACGAAAGTTGAGTAAAGCTGCTGCTACACTCTGTTCCGTTGTCAAGGACTTCTTAATGACGGATTTCACCGTTCGTACCATTCTCTCAACAAGTCCATTTGACTGAGGGTACCTAGGTGAGGATGTCGTTTGGGTGATTCCCCATTGCTTGCACATGAACTTGAACGGTTCTCCAACAAATTGCGGGCCGTTGTCGCAGATGATTTCCGTCGGTGCTCCTAGGAGGCCAAATGTTGCAGTCACCATATTAGCAGCCATGGCACTCGCTGTGCTTGTCAGCTTATGCACCACTGGAAATTTGGAATGGTAATCTACCATAACAAGATATTAATAGCATGTTGTCAAGTTCAAAGGTATCCATTGCTATTTTGGTCCAAGGTGTGACTGGTATCTCAAGTGGTATGAGTGTTTCCCTCGTTTGCTCTGGCACTGACTACACCGTCGTACAAGGTCATCAATGTGACTGTCCATGTTGGGCCAATAGACCCATTTGTCTTGCTAGAAATCTTGTCTTTTCGATGCCCTAGTGGCCAACATGAAGTTGATGCAGGATATCCTGTCTCATCGACTCAGGAATGATTACTTGCCTTCCTTTGAACATGGCCCCATTTGACATGCCCAATTCGTCTCGAAAAGGCCAGTAGGGCCGTAGATCAGCAGGTATCTCCTGTATGGTCGCCGGCCATCTGGAATGAATATACTGCATGACCATATGCAGTATAGGTCATGACAAGTTTCTGTCTGCAGCTCCTCTTTTTTAGTTTGCCGAAGTGAATCAAGTTGATGTCTCGTGTGTCTTCGTTGTCGAAGAAGATGCTCTCAACATGTACATCAAGATCTATGCTCTGTCTTCTGCGGGTTGGGCAGTCTGCTGAGAGTCAGCAACGATCATCTCTGCCCCAGGTCTGTGCTCTATGGTGAAGTTGTATCCTTGCACCTTGATGAGCATCCGCTGCAGTCGGGGTGGGGCACATGTGAGTAGTTTGCCGCAGATAGTGACAAGAGGCTTGTGATCTATCAGCACTTTAAAATCTCGCCCAAATAGGTGCTTACATGTGTGGTGGCCCTGTCGATATGCATTCCTGGCATTCTTTACTGAGCTGGAAATCATCCATTTTTCTAGGGCTTTCTTTTTTCTGTTTCTTTCTAGGACTAAATCACACAAACCGCTGCCACCAAGTTGTACTTCGTGGTCCGGTATCTGTTCTACCGTTGTTATGACTCTGGAATTACCACAAGTACACGTATTTAGGGGTTTGAGGCTGAGCATAAATCAAGGCTCTGTTTATTTCACGACCAACTGAAACCAGTGTGCCCTGCCCATATTACGTCATTCCCACATATGCATGTTGTTACGCGGGAAAAAAAAGTAGTCTTTGTGATATAACAAAGTAGTCCTTGCAATATCACAACAAGCGCTGAAGTGTCTCCCCCCCCCCCCCCCCCCCCCCCCCCCCCCCCATCATAGGGGAGAGGTTTCATTTCCAGAACTTTTCTTGTGGAGGGGTGGGATGGGGAGGGAGAGGGAGTGCATGAGCTGCGCCTGCGCAATAGTGGGCTCTGGGTGATTGGTGGAATATTGCGTTGGGGGAACGGATTACGTTGGGGGAATGGGTACATCACAATGGAATCTCATTTGGGAACAAATCTGGGATCGCTAATCTAATTTATCAAACCAAAGTTTCTTGGGAGGAGGATTTTTATTGTGGGGGGTGGAATAGGGGAGAGGTTTCATTTACTGAAAAAATGAAACCTTTTTTAGGACTTTTTTAGGGGGGGATAGGAGGTGGGAGGGGGAGGATAGTTGGGGAGGGGGTGAGGGGAATGGAGGGGGAGAGGAAGATGCGGATGGGAGGGGGTTTAGGGGAGGCTGGGTGAGGGGAGAGGTAGGGAGGGGGGTTTAGGGGAGTGAGGGTGGGGGGGGAGGAGGGAGAGATGGGAGAGTGGGGAAGCATGGGGAGAGAGTTCGGGGGAGGGGGAGAGGGTTAGGGAGATGGGTAGGGGGAAGGAGGGGGTTAGGGGGAGGGGGAGAGGGTTAGGGAGATGGGTAAGGGAAGAGTGTGGAGATGCAGGGAGGGGGAGAGGGAGTGGGTGGAGAGAGAGGGGGGGAGGGGCGGGAGATGAGGGTGGTGTGGGGGAGGAGTGGGGGTGAAGGGGAGGAGTGAGTGGGGAAGGGGGAAGGAGGTAGTGGGGGAGGAGGGAGTGGGGCAGGAGGAGAGGATGGGGGAAGAGAGGGGGAGGGAGAGGGCGGACCTGAACTCGGCGAGCGGGCGGCTCGGATGGGGCCAACTGCGAAAGGGCAATGAGCCTCGGCAGCTCTCTGGCCCTCGTGTCTGCGTGTTTTGAAGAACGTGGCCGGGGACGATGACGTAACGTGACTCATAGAAAACTGCGCATGCGCGTTGACAGCAGCTGCATTAATCCAGAGTGTGGGGGGGGGGGGGGGGCCACGAGCAAAGGCATGTGAATTCAGCAACTCGGCAACAAAATATGTCAGTTTGGTGATAATTTTTAGTAAAAAAACTCGTGAAATAATTAACCAAATTTTTGAAATCATAAGGGAACTTTCTGCCAGAATATGTAAAAATGTCACCGTTATTGTAACGTCATCAGCTTTGCAGCGGTCAGATTAAAAAAAAAAAAAAGGTCAGATTGGGCAATAATTTTAATTAAAAGTTGGGGAAATAATTGACCAAATGTACAGAGGAGTGGATTTCTAAAATCACAAGGAAAATCTCTACTGAAAGATGAAAATTGTCCCCGTTTCGGCGTCTGGTTTTTGAGGAGATGCATTTCACAGGCAAAATGACACACAAAGACACACACGGATAGCTAATACTTCCGTGTTCATTAATAGATTAAATTGTGTTTAGAAGTTTATAAATATCTATATCCTGGTAAATATCTATGACTTTTTTTACAGCATGCCAGGGAGGAGAAAACGGTGTGGAACATGGTCAAGTGTCGACATCAAGAGACGTCGAGAAACATCAAGGATAAGAAGGGAACAAGAGACTGAACAAGAAAAAAATGAACGTATCAAGGATCAACGAGAAAGAGCGCAAAACACAAGGAATAAAACTCTACGCGAAAGAGAGCAACACAGAATGTATGTTCCCTAAATACAACCATAACGGTATACGAAAGCGCACCCATTTTGGGACGCCTTACACACCATTCGCCTGCGGTGTGCAGTATCAAGTTTTATATTTTAAAAGTAATCACTTTATAAAGTTTATGAACATTATACTGTGAATGGGATGAGTTTCATTGTAGCAGTCACGCCTGCGCAGTGCGGTCCCATTTGCTGGGCCCATCAGCTGCGCCTGTGCATTGCGCTCCCACTTGCCGGGCCTGTCTGCCGTTCCTGCGCTGTTGGAGCATTGCCGGGTCCGATGTCCGCGTGTGCGCAGTTGGGGGAGGGTTGCCAGGCCCAGCGCCATTTTCAGTTAGCCATTTTGATCTAATACTTCTGTGTGTACTTGACTGGTGTCACAATGCGGACACAACGGGATGTGGCAGTTGTGCCTGCGCAGTGCGATCCCACTTGCCGGGTCCGTCAGCCGTGCCTGCGCAGTTGAGGGAGGGTTGCCGGGCTCGTTATCAGCGCGTGTGGAATTTGAAATAACTGAACGTCTCGAAGATCTCCGAGAAAAATTGTTCCTGAAATACAGCCAAAACGTTTTAGACTTTTAATCATAAACAAATATCGTCACTTTCATCGTCATCTAATATTTCCGTGTACATTAATAGGTGAAATTGTGTTTAGTGTATCTAAACAAAATATCTACATCCTGATAAATATGTATCTCTTGCAGCATGCCAAGAAGAGGGATAAAACGAAATGCAGGATTGACAAGGAAGGACGCAATGAGACATCAAGTTTCAGAAAAGACCAGAAGGGAGCAAGAGAGGCAACAAATAAGAGCTGAACGTCTCAGGGATCAACGAGAAAGAATGCGACACATAAGTAATGAAGAGAGGTAAAAAGAAAGAACTGAACGTCTAGAGGATTTCCGAGAAAGAATGTTCCCTAAATACAGCCAAGGGTAGGTGTGTGGGGGGGAGGGACTCCACTCAACGGCACCACGCAGCACCCCCAGACACCACTCAGTGGCCTCCCCAACTCCACTCAGCGGCCTCCCCGACTCCACTAATACTTCTGTGTGTACTTGACAGGCGCCACAACGGGAACCCAACGGGTCCACGGGTCGTCTATTTGGTGATAAAAATTTGTTTTCACAAAACATATGTGCTATTTGGAAAATGACGCTCTCTTGCTGCATTGCACTTTGTATGCATTGAAGTCAGTGAAGGTTCTTCATGCTTTTGTATTTCAAATCATTTGGGGAATATAGCTTGGGTTAAACGGGGGGTTAAGAATTAAATATACTGCATGGCTCAATTATACCCACCATGATAGAATCATTTTCCATGCATTGAAATTTATTTTATTTAAAAATATATATTTTTATTAGAAGCAATGTACAGTCGTATAAACCGTGGCATATAACATAATACATTTTGTGTACAACTTCTTGTTTTAAGTTTAACAATAGAAAAATAACAGAAGCAAGAAAAGAAGAAAATAGAAAAGATTAAGGAAAGTAGTGATGTGTAAGCCCCAGAAGTTAACAATTAGTAGTTTGTGGATAGATAGAGAGAAAGAGCCCATAAAGATGTAGAAAAAAAGAGAAGACCAGAAAGGAAAAAAAAAAAAAAAAAAAAATAGGGGGGAAAAAAAACAGAACAGAAAAGAATAGGAATATACCTACTTCATATCTTTCCACACCCCTCACCCAGTTCTGAAACGGTTAATTTCCAGAGTTATGTTGCACCATATTATACTTGTAATAAATCGATGAAAGGAGACCATATCTTTAAGAATTGTTCTGATTTTCCTGCTAGGACGAATTGAAATTTAATTCATTTGTGCCTGTTCTTTTATTTGTAAATTGCAAATAAGAAGCATTTTGAACCTGTTTAGAACTGTTGATATCCATTTCCCATTGCAGTTGGTGTCCATTTCTCAATCACAAGTACTCTCACCGACAAGAGTTCAGTTTAGTCTGAAGAAGGGTCTTTACCCAAAACGTCACCCATTCCTTCTCTCCAGAGTTCTGCCTGTCCTGCTGAGTTACTCCAGCATTTTGTGTCTATCTTCAATTTCAGAGTTAAATAAAAAAACAGAGTGCTGGAGGAGTTGGATTAGGAGTTTTGATTAGGAGTTGTTTCAGGCCAGGGTTCTTCTTCAATTGGAAGGAACTGCAGATCAGGCATGATATTCTACCAATTTAAATCGGAATTCTGATTTATTTTGTTTTCCTATTTGTCAATTTTTTGTTGCCCGATTATTTGGCGGCCAATCAACCGCTGTCTCTAGCGGGGTTGTGTCCAATCACCGACCAGCTTCCCTTAAAAATCCAGTCCAATCAACAAACTGGTCTCCTCCCGCCCAATCAGCCTCTGTCTCCAAGGGCATTGTGTCCAATCGCATTATGTGCCGGTCACTTGGCGGTCACTACGAGGGGCGATGCGGCCAATCACCGGGCAGCTTCCTTTACTGAAGCAGAAGATGGCTGCAGCCAACACTTTTTCTCTGCAGTTTACACATAGTGCTAGGCAAACAGACATTTCAGGTAACATTATCTGTAAGGATTTTTTTAGCTGTACGAAGTCGTTTATTTCATGAAATATTTATCTTTTGGGGTTTTTTTTACTAGTTAAGTAGTGGAAAAATTCTAAGCTTCTGTTATAAACTACCAGCAGAAAGCTTGGGAATCACTTTCAATTTATTGAAAATGCAAGAGCCCCCTAACCGGCCTCCTGGATCCCCGGCCCATGATTCCTACTTTGTTTCTGGAGGTGAATATCATGCCTGTAGGATTTGTTTCAGGCCAGGGTTCTTCTTCATTAGGAAGGAACTGCAGATGCAGTTGTCTTTACAAACACTAAATGATTCCGGGAATGCTGAGGGGAGAGAGAGAGAGAGAGAGAGAGAGAGAGACATTTAGACAAATGCAAGAAAGCAGCTAAGACACAATAAACTGAATTGCAAATACACAACAAACAAGTAATGCATTCCTGTACTCTTACATGGGTATGAACGCACATCAAAAGTTTTTCCCAGCAAAATGACACCGTGTAAAAATATTGATTTCCTCAGCAAGATACTGATTTTCAGGTACTAGAATACTGAAATGCTCTGACAAAACTTGGCAGCTCTGAGGACTGAGGGTTGTGGTGGAAGGGCATTTTTTACATAGAGAGTGGTTGGTGGCTGCCTCGTCTGTCCGCTATAAAATCCGTTATGAAAAGGTCCCCGTTAAAACGAGGGATACTCTGACAATAAAATACCTTTGTAGTCAGGAAGTCATGTTGCTAGTTTACAGGACTCTGGTTGAACCACAGTTGGAGTGTTGTGGTCACCCCATTACAGAGAGGGTGGAGAAGAGGTTAACCTGAATAATTAGAGGGTATTCAGTATAAGGTGAGGTTGGGGAAAAGCTAATTGTTTTCCCTGGAGCAATGGAGGCTGAGGGCAGACCTGAAAGGAGTTTCTAAAACTGAGAGACATAGATAGGGTAGACAGTCAGAACCTTTTTAGCCCAGTGTGGAAATGCAACACTAGAGGGCATTGGTTTTGGTGATAGGGCCAAAATTGAAAGGAGATATGCAGGGCTTTTTTTAACAAGAGAATGTTTTTTTTTAGTCAGAGGGTGGTGAATCTGGATTTTTTTGCCACAGTAAGGCTGTGGAGGCCAAGTCATTGTATATAATTAAGGCATGGGATAGAAAGATTCTTGATTAGTCCAGGTGTCAGAGGTTATGGGAAGAAAGCAGGAGAATGGGAATAGGAGGGATAGATCGATCAGCCATGATTGAATGGCAGAGTAGACTTGATGGGTCAAATGGCCTAACTCTGTTCCTATCACTTACGATTTTATGGTAGGTGCTTGGAATATGATGGTGGAGGTGGTGTTTGAGGTAGATACGATGATGGAATTAAATAAACATTTGGATAGGCATATGAATGTGTGGAGTGATGTGGTTCATATGCAGGCAGAGGAGGTTAGTTTAACTTGGCATGTTTGGCATGGACATTGTGAGCCAAAGGGTCCGTTCCCGTGCAGTACTGCTCTATGTTCTGTGAGTCTGCATCAACCAGTTGTTAACACCAATCTTACATTGATCCCATTTTGTATTCTCTCCACATTCTCATCAGCTTCTCCCATATTCTACCACTGGTCCCACTCATCCTTACAATAGGGGCAACTTACAGTGGTCAATTAACTACCAACTTGCACTTTTTTGAAATGTGAGAGGAAGAGTATCCTGAGGAAACTAAACTGTCGCAGGGAGAATGTGCAAACTCAGTACACATGGGCAACAAGGTCATGGTTGAAACTGGAGCTCATCTACTGAAAACTAGTAATACTGTTGCCATTGTATTTTTACATGTCCATGAGAAATTTGCTATTTCTTGAATTAAACAAAGCTGTAAACAAACCCAGTTCATTATCAATGTGATCAACAGCAGCTAACATTCAGTCACCCTTCCAACATTGCATCTTCTGCTTACATTGACAAGTTATTCACTAGAACAACTTTAATCCAATTCTGGAATGGTACTTACTTATTAAACCAATGATCCCTACATGAAGAGCAAGTAGATTCTGGAAGTCTGAAATATGAACAAGAAATACTCAAAGCTTAGCTGTGAAAGTAGATATTATTTCATGTTAATGTCATTTCATCAGAAATAGGGAAAGTTATAAAGCAAGTGTCGTTAAAGTTAGAGGTGGTGAAAATAAAGGCATTTCAGATAGAACTGTAATCAAGAGGGGATGAATTATACAAGTGGCAGTGGCTGAGAGAATGTGAAGGATTGTTAATTGCAGCTAATCTTTATGAGGGAATGTAAACAGAAGGAGGTGAATGAACACAAAGAGGAAAAAAAACCATGCAATGCAAGACATAAAAGTTGCAGATGCTAAAAATGCTCAGTCTGGATATAAAATCAGGAACCATGGCATGTTGCTAACCCATTGTCAGAATGGGCCACACCTTTCCGATGAAGCAGAGATTCTCATACTGCTCATTTGGGCAGTGCAGTGTGGTCTCCTGTACAAACCAAACATAGATTGGGTGACAACTTTGCAGAATATCTTGGTTCAATCCAGTTGCCTGTAACTTTAATTGTCATATTTCCTAACATAGGACGTTACTTTATTTTCTGTCATCTGCCTCTCTCAAATGTTAATAAACTCCAGCATCCTGTGCGATCCACTGATTCTCGTGATCAGTGGGAAATTTTTGGATGTGGGATGAAACAAGACTGTAATTCACATGGTTGCAGGGAAAATGTGTATACTCAACACAGACACCACCAGAGATCAAAATTTAACCCAGGTTACTGGAGCTGTACGGCACCAGTATTAGCTATTGCTCATCGAAACACATATAGCTGTCAAGTGCTTTGCAATCTCGTTGTTGATGCAGTCATCAAGCGACCAATGCCTCCACCACTCCCAGCTGGCACCACCATTGCTTGCATCATTCTCTCAGTCTCCAATCTCTCTTAATCTCCAACTGTCCCATTTATTTAGAACATAAAACATCTTGGACTCCTAGTTTTTGTAATTCTTATGAAAGGTCATTGACCTAAAATGCCAGCTGTGCTTCTCAAATGAGATGTAGCATGACATGATGAGTAGTTCCAGCAATTTGTTTTTATTTTAAACGGATACGTAGTCTGGCTCAAATTGAAATAGTTCTGTGTCAGAAATAGTTGACAAATTTTAAGTGTAGCCTGGATTTTCGTCAGTGTATTTGTTTCTACTTGTACTGAAATATGCTTGAATGTTGTTGACTTGATTTCAAAAGGGCATTGGAAACACGGAATTGGATAAAAACAAGCTAACAATGTGACGTTAAAAGTATTTACGATTGAACAGTTTCCTTGTGTATGGTGTCATTCTGGGGATTAACATTTTGGCTAAAATATTGTAGCAGTTTGTGGCAATATAGGGAATACAAGTAGCTGGTCAGTTTTTATTTCTGTTATGCTTGCACACGGTATGCTTGAAAACTATGTTCATTTATTGTCACATACACCAATTGGTGTAGTGAAATTCGAGTTGCCATTGCAGCACATCAATAAGAATACAACATAACATTATAAAGAAATTTAACATAAACATAAAAACATCCCCCCACAATGGTTGCCACTGAGGGAAGGCACAAAGTCCAGTCCCCATCCCCTTGTCCACCCAAAGTCGGGCCTATTGAGGCCTCCGCAGTCGCCGCTACGGGGCCCGATGTTTCAGGCCCTTCTCGCCGGGTGATGGTGCTCCGAAGTCGGGAGAACCCTCTCAGCGGCTTGGGATGCCTGGAACGGCCACTTCCTTACCAGAGACCGCGGCATCCGAAGCAGACAGGCCGCGCTGGATGGAGCTCCACCGCTGGTGATCTCGGTGAGAGATCCCAGGCTCCCTGATGTTTAAGGTCAGCGCTGCCGCCTGCGGCTGGCCACTCCACAGTCCCGCAGCTCCGCTGTGTTCCAATCGGTAGACCCAGCACACGCTCCAGTGCGGTGACCCGGGCAAGGCATCGCCCACTCCGTGATAGCGCTCCAGCGCTGTGCCGGTGCCGAAGCCGCGGTTCTGTCCCCTCAGGAAAGGCCGTTCCTGACCCGATGGAAAGCCGCGAGGACGGGGCGAAGATGCTGCTCGGAGGAAAGCCGCCTCTACGCCCAGGTAGGGACTAGGAAATGCAGTTTCCCCCTTCTCTACCCCCCCCCCACCCCCCACATAGAAAGACTAGTCCTCCAAAAACCAGACACTATTAAACATACTAAAAATTAAAAAAGAAGCAAAAAAAACGGACAGCTGCAGGCAGGGCAGCCATACCCAACGGTATGATTATGCTTGTAAGATGTATAGATCAAGGAATAGGCTCCAGGCTACATTGTGGCCATCCAGATTCACATTTTGTTTGTATTCATCTCAATGTTCCTCTGAGATGATAATCATATTTTCTGTCTTATGTCACCCATCTCTGTCGGTTTTGTTGGTTGTCTGCTTTCTTGTTATTTTTCCTTCATCCATTTCATCCGTGTTCCTTTTGTATTGCATTGCAAGGTATTTAATTATTTTTCATCCAGTTGTATGTTTGATTGCTGTCATTTTTGGCTGTGAGATGTATTAATGAGGCAGCATTTTGAATGAGCTGTCGTTGCCCAGGCTCATTATTAAGGGTGTGAATAAAAGCAGAGAAAGAATTGAAATGTCCGGTCTGAAGAAAACAGTGAGAGAAAGGAATATTAGCCAGAATATTGGGAAGAGTAGAATAAGGAAGCTATGCGGCAGGGATAATGAAAGCAAAAAACACATTTTGGTGGAATTCTGTGGTCAGGCAGCATCTGTGGCAGTAATAGACAGCCAATGTTATGGGTTGGGACCCTTCAGAAGTTTGAAGAAGGGCCCTGACCCAAAATGTCATCTGTCCATTCCCTCCACAGGTTGATTTGAAAATTCCTCCAGCGCTTTGTATTTTGCTCAAAATTGCAGCACCTACATTTTCTTGTGTATCTTTGTTAATCAAAGGTTGGACAGTGGAGGATAAAAAGCTTTGGATGCACAAGGAAGAGGAGAAAATGTATGGTTTGGAGTTGAGAAAATGTGAAAGGCCTTTGGATTAGGTGCAGGGTAAGGTTGGGAACGACAGAATTTAACTGCAAGTTTTTAAATGCAGTATAATAGAGCAAGGAAACATAAAAAACAAATTGAATATGTATGAATTTGATAACTGGGATATCGTATCAGTTCAGTTCAGTTTTATTTGTCATATAGGTTAACACAGGGTCAACGGTACAATGAAATGTGTTTGACAAGACAACGGGCCACCTCAGCAATGATATTACAAGGATAAAAATAAGATAAAATAAGATAAGATAAAAGTGACATTGGTAGGTAAAAGACAATAATAAATAAAATAATTCCTTTTCATTCTCTTCTCACAATGACAAATTGGAGATACCATTAAGATACTTGAATATCATTGCCATCTAGTGACCATATTTTACATTGTGATAAACAGAATTTCATTTGGAAAATACTATAATTATTTCACTTCAATACAGTAAATGACATAAGCATAGAAAAATAATGGCATGACAAAGTTCAAGGGCTGAAAATGTGCATCAATTACAATATTTCACTTTTACTGAAGTATGAAACAAATGTTGGAAATTAGATCCACTAGTAAATGATGATATGATTGTAAAACATTTGGGTTTATGTTTGAAAGAGAAGAACACACAGAGAATCTTATCTCTTCATGCTCTTTAAAATAATAACGTTATAAGTAATTTCCAGAATTTTCGTGGTTTTATACCCAAAGGGGAGAATGGGGAAGAATCAAATTTATTTTAAGAGAGCTTGGGAATCAAATAAGTGGATTTAAAGATCCAATAGTCGTGGTCCATGTGGGTACCAATAACGTAGGTGTAACAAGGAACAAGGTTCTGTTGAAGAACTTTGAGCAGGTAGGGACTAAATTAAAAAGAAGAACCAAAATGGTAATAATCTCTGGATTGCTACCTGAGCCACGAACAAATTGGGATAGGGTTGAGAAGATTAAAGAGTTGAACGTGTGGCTCAAAGATTGGTGTGGAAGAAGTGGTTTGAATTCCTGGGACTTTGGCACCAGATTTGGAGAAGGCGGGAGCTGTTCTGACGGTACAGACTCCACTTGAACCAGCTGGAACCAGGGTCCTGGCAAACCGCATAACCAGGGCCATTGATGGGGCTTTAAACTAAATAGTGAAGGGGGTGGGGTCAACAAACTGGAAATGTATGGATGAAGTTAAAAGGAAAGAGAGTGCAGAAAGGGTCACTGAAGTCTCCAGAAAGTTTTAGAGGTAAGAGACTAAGGTCAGGTAAAATCTGGAATAATGTGAGAAGAGGGGTAGTGCATACTGAAATATAGGTGTTATATTTGAATGCAGGTAGTAAACGGAACAAAGTGGGTGAGCTTACCGGGCAGTTATAAATTCGTTAATACGATGTTGTGGGCATTATGGAGATGTGGCTGGAGCTGTGTGTTGAATATCCACAGTTACACGTCATATCGAAAAGACAGATGGGTGGCAGAAGGGTTGGGATAGCTCTGCTCGTAAGGAATGAAATTCGGTCCTTACCAAGTGACATAGGATCAGATAATGTAGAATCCTTGTAGGTAGAGCTGAGAAACTGCAAGGATAAAAAATTCCTGATGGGAGTTGTTTCCAGGCCCCCAATAAGTAGCCAGGATATAGGGCACAAATTATATCAAGAGATAGAATTGGCATGTAAGAAAAGTAATGCTACAGTGGTCAGGTGGGGTTTCAATATACAATATGGAAAAGAGAGGGAATTTGTAGAGTACCTACAAGATGGCTTCTTATAGCAGCTTGTATTTGAGCCAACCAGGGATTTGGTATTCTGTAATAAACCTGATTTGTTTAGGGAGTTTAATGTAAAGGAACCACTAGGAGGTAATGACGGTAAGATGATAAGATCTAACCTTCAATTTGAGGGAGAAGATGACTTTGGATGTGTCGATTGAGCAAAGGTGACTACCTAGGCATGAGGGAGGAGCTGGCTAAAGTTGATTGGAAAGGGACCGCAGCAAGAATGATGTAGGAACTGTGATGGAAGGAATTTCTGGGAATCATTTGGAAGATACAGGAACTTTTCATTCCAAAGAGGAAGATAGATTCTAAGGGGAGAATGCGGTGACCGTGGCTGACATGGGAAGTCAAATACAACATAAAATCAAAAGAAAAGGCATATAACATTGCAAAAAGTAATAGGAAGCAGGTGAATCTGGGAGCCTTTTTTATTAAAAAAAAAAGCAACAGCAGGTAATTAATAAGGCTATACGGGAGAAAGGATGACCCATGAAAGTAAGTTGGACAATAATGTAAAGGAGGATAGGAAAAGTATCTTCATATATATGGAGCAAGAATAAGTTAAGAGTGGACATTGAACCGCTGGAAAATGATGCTGGAGAAGTGATAATGGGGAATAAAGGAATGGCAGGTGAATTTAATATGTTTTTTTGCATCAGTCTTCACGGTGGAAGACACCAGTAGTGTGCCTTAAATTCAAGTGAGTTGGGGTGGAAGTTAGTGAGTGGCTATTACTAAGGAGAATGTTTGGGAAACTGAAAGATCTGAAGGTGGATAAGTCACCTCAAGTGGACAGTAGAAAAATACGTTCAGAGAGAAAGTAGCGGGGAGAGGAGGGGGTGAGTAAGGGGGAGGGGAGAGGTGGATGGAGGTAGAAGAGGAGGGGATGTAGGAGAGGGGAGGGGATGTAGGAGAGGGGGGAGGATAGGAGGGGTAGAGGTGAAGGGGGGAGGGGGAGTGGGTGGAGAGGGAGGGGGTAGCGAGGGAGGAGGGTAGGACAACTTGCTCTAATTGACCTTATTTGATTGTGCACGCCAGATCACGTGAAGGTTGCAATCTCCCACACCTGTCCCATTGTGATATCATATGTAAATGAGATCCATTGTGATTAGACATCTGTGAGATGGCACTGACTCATGCAGCAGCTTGATTTTAATTTTTTTAAATGTTTTTAATTAAAAACGGGGAAATTTATAACCAAATTTTCTAATTTCCAAACCAAAATGTGGAGGAGGAAAAACTCTACAGGAATATGTAAACATTTCTCCGTTACAGCAAAGGGTGGAGGAGTAAATCCACAAACGCCTTAAATGAATTTTCGCGAAATAGAACCCGTTACAAACCAACAAACCAATGAGAGTATTAATAGTTATAAGATGTAAGGAACAGAGACAATAAAATTGTAGAATAAAATAGTAGAATCAGTAAAAAATCAGCTTGATGTTTTGGGTCCTGAATAAGCTGATGTTTGCAATTCAGTAGATGTGCTGTGGGAATCATAAAGTTAGCATACGAAACTCTTCTGGTGGTTTATCCTGTTATGTTTGTTAAAGAACAATTCATAATGCTGGGAGAGGATGATTGTAAACTGGACTGGAAATTGGGTAAATAGAAACTTCTGTGTGTAATTGATAATGCCCCTGTCCCACTTAGGAAACCTGAACGGAAACCTCTGGAGACTTTGCGCCCCACCCAAGGTTTCCGTGCGGTTCCCAGAGGTTGCAGGTGGTTGCCAGAGGTTGCAGGTAGTGGAAACAGGTAGGGAGACTGACAAAAACCTCCGGGAACCGCACGGAAACCTTGGGTGGGGCGCAAAGTCTCCAGAGGTTTCCGTTCAGGTTTCCTAAGTGGGACAGGGGCAATAAGGATCCTTATCATTGACTAGTTCCTGTTATGGAGAAGTTTTGTAAATACAGTTTGATCGATATGACTATACAGGTGCACAACCTTTTATCCGAAAGCCTTGGGACCAGACACTTTTCGTAATTCAGAATTTGTCGGTCTTCGGAATGGAAATTTTTTAGCGTAGATTTTAATGGCTGGCTCAGTGGTAGAATGCTCGGCTCATATCCGCAAGGTCGCGAGTTTGTGCCTTGATCCCGGCAGTAAACTCGGTCGCGAGTTTGAGTCTTCAATGTAGTTTTTTCTTGCAGAATAAATGTTTGTATGAAATGCAGTGTAGGAGAGGTGTACTGACTGTGTGGGCAGAACTTTGGAAGTGATTGCCCACCAGTCTAAAGCCGCTGTGTCTCCCTGTCCCTGGGATAGCAGGGGGCGATCAAACAGCACAATACCCCCCTCCCCCTCCAACTCCAGAGGAATCCGCTCCCCAATGGGCCGCTACGGCGACAAGTGGCAGTTTGCCCACAGCCCGAGCTGCGCCCCCTCAAGAACAAGACGTACCTTGCACACCATCAGCTTCTGCCCCTACGTGTTCCTCTGGAGTTGGAGCGGGGCTGGGCTGGAGTTGCTGCTGGCTGTGCGTCTCTGGGATCTCCGTGCTTGCAGTGGGCCTGGGGGTCGGTGTCCCGTTGGTCCTGACGTCTCCGGCCACCCCCCTGGACTGGAGCTGAGACTGGGAACTGTACCGCCCTTGCCCCCTCCCTCTGCAACTGCAAACAACCCCACTCTCCTGCAAGGGCGGTACAGTTCCCAGAGGATGGCAGGTGGCCGGAGACGTCAAGACCAACAGGAACCCGCTCCCCGATGGGCCCCTACGACGCCCCGAGCTGCGCCCCGTCATCCGCAACCCAGGTTCCTCTGTAGTTGGAGCTGGGCTGGGCTGCTGTTGGCTGTGGGTCTCTGGGATCTCCGTGCTTGCAGTGGGCCTGGGGGGTCGGTGTCCCGATGAGGGGGCGCAGCTCGGGGAACGGCTTCTGGTGGTCCTGACGTCTCCGGCCAGTTTGCAGTTTTCCTCTGGAGTTGGAACGGGGCTGGGCTGCTGCTGGCTGTGGGTCTCTGGGATCTCCATGCTTGCAGTGGGCCTGGGGGTCGGTGTCCCGTTGGTCCTGACGTCTCCGGTGACAGTGCAAAGCCCCCGCGCCGGTGCAATGGGCGGGGACCTGGAGAGGGGAGGGAAGGGGTCACACACATGGCCGGGAAGCAGAGGGGTGTAGGTGGGGTGAAACTGAAGCGAGCGACAATCTGCTGCTGCCTGCCCGCTGAGTTAAAAAGTTCCCACGCAAGACTCACGAAACGCTGTGTATCGTGAGTCTACCGTGGGAACGTTTTAACTCAGCGGGCAGGCAGCAGCAGCTTGTCAATTATTAACCCTCCCGCGCAATATACCCTCACCTTCTCTTTTATGAATGGGGATTTAGTTCCCCTTTCTTCGAGGACCAACCGGAGGTTCCGCTGTCACCTCTGCAGGCCGCCCTCGGTGAACGTTTTCAAGGACCTTTCTTCAAGGACCGAAAAAATGGCCGCTATTCGGAGGTTTTCGTTATTAGTACAGGTGTCTGATGCTGGTTGTGTTGATCAAGGGTTATGGGGAGAGTGCAGGAAAATGGTTAGGAGGGAGAGATAGAGCAGCCATGATTGAAAGGCGAGGTAGAGTCTTCGGATAAAAGGTTGTGCACCTGTAGTATGACAAGTATTAATGACAAATATACTTTGAATAGGTACAGCCTGTGATTGATTTGTGTTAAATGTCATTGCTGCAACACTATAAGCATGTGACCACATTTCCTACACACTATAAAAGACCCTGTATGTCTTGGTTCATTGGAATGGCAGCTCGGGAGAGTCAGTGCCATTGCGCTTGATTTGTGTATCCACGACACTCCCACCGGCAGTAAAGCTTGAGTTGATTTATCTAACCCATTATCTGTTGTCAATTTTTAAGTAAGCAAACTTTATCAGATGCATTTGATCAGGCCCTGAGGATTTATCCATCTTTATGCGCTTCAACATCACCAGACCCACCTCTTCCGTAATGTTGATATGTTTCTGGACATCACTATTTTTCTCAAATTTCTTAGTTATACAATCTCTTTTTCAATCCAGTAAAATTTCTGACAGTGTCATGTTCTGTTAATTTGAACGTAATTTAATATGCAATGCTTCATTGGTTGGATTAGATATTTGTAAAGGATTTTTGACCATATTTCATTTTCAGTTTGTATTTTGCTTCAGTCCATTGTTTTTTATTTCTTTGCAGGCCCATTCTTAGTCATGTGTGTGAGAAATTGTGGAATATACCTCATCTAACTCTGAAGCCTTTACAGGTATATTGTTTTGTGCTGTATATATGATTCATTTTTTTCAGTTTATCAAGTGAAATTTTTATATGTTATGCTGACAATCTTTGTTTAGGGTCAGAGGCCAAATATGACTGGTCCAGTGCGTGACCACACGGAAGCATTTTACAAACTGAATTTTATAAAGCTAGAATGTTCATATCTTAGGCAGACATGCATTATAGTTCTGAAGGAAGGGGAATAGCAATGAATAAGATTAATCTCTTAGTTCTAATTTTTAATGTATCACTTTGTGATGATATCAGGTCACGTATGTGACACTTTGGTTCACTTTCCAAAGAATGGGCCTGCAGCATCTTGAAATGCCGCCTCAATATTAATTTCACAAATCCATTTAGTGTTGCATCATCTAAATACCATGAAGAGCCTTTTAAAATTATCGTCAAGGAAGAGCCTCCAGATGACAATGAATATAACCATGTAGCAAACCCAGTAATCCTTGATTGTGATGGACTAAAATGTAAAGATGAAATGGAATTTTTAGATTCGGAAGGATGGGATGGTGGAACTAATTGTAATTTATAAAATAAAACTGAACCAAAGCTCCATCAATGAAGTGGATGCAACTTCATCTGCAGTTACCAAGCAGCCACTAATCAGTCCCATAGGCGTAACTAAAGCCAAACTGTTGAGTGGGAAGTACCAAAGAGCCTGTAGTTTACTTGGAGCGGTGTACTTTTACAAACGGCACCATAAAAAATCTGAACTGCCACAAAAGCTACTGTCTTATTGTCGGAGGAAAGGGGGACCTATACCCACTGTTCTCCAGTCCCCCAATTCTGCAAAAAAAAAAACCCAACCCATTCATCTAGCTCTGCTGAAAATTCTCAAGTGGAGAATGTAGATTCAAAATCCGTATGCTCCGGACCCAAAGAAAGTAGCTCTGCATCAGAAAAAAATGTGAATAAAACTAGTACTTCCACAGTTTAAAATAATCCAACAGCTTCACATGGCACGCCCCATGAGAAATCCTCTGGAGAAGGTTTCAGATTTCGTAAGTATAAATATACAGAAAAAGCATTACATTCTGGGATCTGGAGAACTCCAAGCTGAATATTTTTTTATCTGCTGAGAACTCGCCCGAGATACCTGTTTGGTGTAAATCTACACGTTTGAATACCAAGGCATTTAGTTCTGGGATCTGGAGACCTCCAGATGGTGGAACTGACTTGATTGGCGAAACCTCTGCACCCAGCATTGAAAGCAAGTCTTCAGGCATGTCAGAGCAGCATGCCATAGTGGGTGCTTATACGCGAGGTTGATGAAAAAAATCTTTGCAGACCTTCTCAATCTGCCGTGAGGTCTTCTCTTGCTTCATCTGAACATCTGGAATGTGAAGAAACATTTCATGATGCCGGTCCAGACCTGGACGATGTGGAGGGTGTTACCTTTGTTTCATATGTAGCACAGGTGAGATTACTTAATCGGAACTATTATGCAACATTGTATTGGGATATGTATCTCCTTTAATGATTTGTTTTGCGTCTTTTTAGAATGAAGTATGAAGCAGATTCTCACCAAGCAGTTTATTATACATAAAGCCTGTAAAAAATAAACAATGTTATAATTTAATACGACTTTTTATGCCCTTGACAAACGTAATATTGTAATCCCAATGTAAAAACAAAATAGCAAATATCCTGGAAATCTACGACGAAAATAGAAAATGCCGGAAATATTTAGCAGATCCCGTGCATTTTTGTAGAGAAATTAACTTAACATTTCAGATAAATGATCAATCAGCAATGAAAGGATCAGTTGTAACGGCTTTCACCGGGCCAGTGATTAACAAAATAAAGGGATGAACAAAATAAGTGATTAATAAAATAAAGGGATGAAGGTGCAAGGTGAAAAGGCTGTGTGTGATTGTAAATGGGTAAAAAAATATTGAGAAGAGTTTAAAATGACTAAATTAGCAACTGTTAATTTAATAGTAGTCATGCAGCATGGATCAATAATTTAATAATAGTCATAAAGCATGGAAAACGGCAGGCTCTTTGGCCCAACTTGCCCTTGACGACCAAGATGCCCCATTTACACCTGTTCCACCTGCCTGCGCTTGGCCCATATCCCCCTGGCCCCTTCCTCGCAAATTCAGAGAGGTGTTTCAATCTGTTTGGCTCCCCAATCTAAAGAAGATCAGAATTTATAGTTGGCAGTTTATCAATCAGGTAATTATAACGGGGTGTTTTAATTTACGAGATTAATGTTCATGCACGTGATCTAAATTGATCATTGTCCACTGGAAGTAATGTTCAAAAAAGTTGAGGTTCTTTTTTAGCTCTAGAGCTCAACTTCCGTGTCTACAGTTTGTTTTACCTGGCTACACCTCGTCTCAAAATAAAAGGTAGACTTGCATTTACCCAGGATTTTTTTTTCATCCTCGGAAGAATCCACAGAACCTTATGACCCACCAAGTTGTTGAATCTGTGTCTAATGCTCTCTGTCTAATGCCACTCAAAGTTTTTCACTTTGCAAGAAGTCTCAAGACTATGCAAGCTTTCCATAATGCAGGAACCTTCAGCTTGTAATGCAGAAATCTGGCAACAGAATTTCTATCGGTGGTGTCACTTCAGGAATAACTGACTAAGACACATGGGGACAACTGCCCTGTTTGTATTTTTTCCCCAATGAGCCCAAAAGATTTATTTGTAAACCTGAGAGGGTACTGAATTATTTTGGATTGATTCATCTCATGAATTGCATTTAAGACTTCTATCTTCTGATTCTTAAAGCAAAAATATTCCCATGTGCCAAGAATAACACCCAAGTATACTTTTCTTGTTTGTAAACACTCTAGGTAAATACTCTTTTCCTTGGGCAGGCCATTTGTGGAGTGGTGGTGTGGATTTGCAAAGATTGTAGGTGATGATCTGCAGCATGTGAAGCTTCTTGCTCCTTTGAGAGTTGTAACTCTCCATGTCACAAGCGTATTCCTTGTTCTGAGTCCAATGCCATACGGTGCCCTCCATAATGTTTGGGACAAAGACCCATCATTTATTTATTTGCCTCTATTCCACAATTTGAGATTTTAATAGAAAAAAAAATCACTTGTGGTTAGTGCACATTGTCGGATTTTAATAAAGGCCATTTTTACACTTATTTTCAGAATATAAAAGGCATGCTCAATTGGGTTCAGATCAGGTGATTGACTTGGCCACCCAAGAATTTACCATTTTTTAGCTTTGAAAAATGTGTTGAAGACACATCTGTCCACAATACCTTTTTCCAGAACTGTGGTTGCTCTTTTAAGTTCTTCATGGCAAACTGTAACATTGCCATCCTATTTTTGCATCTAACCAGTGGTTTGCATCTTGCAGTGTAGCTTCTGTATTCCTGTTCATGAATTCTTCTGTGGATAGTGGTCATTGAGAAATCCACACCTGACTCCTGAGAGTGTTTCGGTTCTGTCGGACAGGTGTTTGGGGATTTTTCTTTATTATAGAGAGAATTCTTATGTCATCAGCTTTGGAGGTCTTCCATTGCCTGACAGCCCCTTTGCAATTAGTAAGCTCACCAGTGCTCTCTTTCATCTTAATGATATTTCATGCAGTTGATTTTTGTAAGCCGAGCGTTTGGCTGATGACAGTTTTATTCTTGTTTCGCAGTCTCATAATGGCTTGTTTGACTTTCATTGGCCCAACATTGGTCCTCATGTTGATAAACAGCAATAAAAGTTTGCAAAGGTGATGGAAAGGTTGGGCGAAAGACTATATGCTGAGAGCGCTCTTATACTTGCATTAAGGAGGCATTTAAACACACTTGAGCAATTACAAACACCTGTGAAGCCATGTGTCCCAAACATTATGGTGCCATGAAATGGGGGGACTATGTATAAACACAGCTGTAATTTCTACATGGTGAAACTGTTGAAATGACAGAGGGGGTGGAGCGGGGAGGTGGAGGGGGGTGGGAGGAGAGGGGGGAGGAAATGGGCGGAGACAGGGGGAGGGGGGCAGAGGAGGGGGGAGAAGGGGGTAGAGGACGGGGTAATGGGGGAGAGGAGCGGGGAGGGGGATAGGAGTGGGGAGAGTGGAGGGGAGGGGGAGAGGAGGGGGGAGAAGAGGCGAGGGGAAGAGGAGGAGGGGGGGTGCGGGTAGGAGCGGTTTGCCGCGGGGGGAACAGGTAGCAGTGGGGGGAGGAGCTGTTAGCAGCGGGGGGAAGAGCGGGAAGCAGCGGGGGGAGCGGGTATCAACCAAAGGACCGAGTTTGGTGGAAGGGGGGGGGGGGGGGATGTCCCTGACAGCGCGTGAAACACAGGCACCAGGACGCGCGAAGCAGACCCATTGTGATGTCATCAGCGAGACCTATTATCTCAAAAATAATTTTGTTTATTTTCTAAGTTATTTCAGATTTGTGAACAATTTCATAAATAACTCAAGAAAAAAGCTCAAAATTTTCAGATAAGGCGATTTTGGACTCCAGGAGATAAATCTCTATCAGCACATGTAAAAATATTACCGTTAGGGCGTCGTTTTTTTAAGAAGATTATACACAACCAATAACACACTCACAAATAAATACATCCACATTCAAGATCAGACTTTTAATAGTTACTAGACCAAGTGCAGACCCGTTGGGTCTGTTCCCCCAACGCGCGTTTGCGGGAGGGGCGGCATGTGGCCTCACACACACTAACCACCCCCACACACACACTAACTACACCTCCTTGATATTATATTAATATTATTAATTTGCTCCTTTTACCCATAACCGCCCTATCCACTGACGCATAGCCCCCAACTCGCAGGAGCGTCTAGAGAGGGGGTGGGGGGGGGGGGTAGAGAGTGACGGCAGAGCGAGAATGGGGAGAGACAGACGGAGAGGGCGGTGGAGGGGAGCGAGGGGGGGGGGGGGGGGGTGGGGAGGAGGGTAGCAAGAGATAGGAGGAGAGAAAGGGGGGCTGAGAGGGGAGGAAGGGAAGGGGAGAGGTGGTGGGAAGGGAGGGGGGACGTGGAGGGGAGGGGGAAGGGGGTTTAGGGGAGGGTGGGGGAGGGCAGGGGGTTAGGGAGAGAAAGGGGGAGAGGGAGGGGAGGAAGAGAGAGGGGAGAGAAAGGGGGAGGGGGAGAGGGAGGGGAGGAAGAGAGAGGGGAGAGGGAGAGAGAGAGGGGCGGGTGGCAGTCCTAGCGAGGCACGGAGCGATCTGAGGATGGTGAAAGGAGAGGGGAGGAGGTGACGAGGACGGGAGGAAGGAGAGGGGAGGAGGTGACGAGGAGGGGGAGGTGGAGGTAGAGGGGAGCCGGGCGAGTGAGTGGGCTGCCAAATGATGAGAGAAATAAAGCGGCTTCTGACTGGCAACCCACAGCTTGAGCGGGCGGGGGATGGGAGGGGCAGGGCTTGACGAACTGCGCCGGCAGTGAGGAGAAGCTTCAGCGCGTGAGGCGCCGCTGACCTCGAGATCTGCAGAACAAAGATCCTGTAGCTGAGCTGTAGAATCTTTGTTCTGCAGAACTTTCTCGATCTTTCTGTGCCTTTTGAAGAACGGGGGGATGGGTGGGCAAACGTACCTCGTGGAAAACTGCGCATGCGCGTTAACAGCAGCTGCATTCATCCACAGCGGCGGGGCCAGGAGGCAGGTGGGCCTGGATTGGTGGGCATGTGGGCATTGTGACGTCAGCAGCTGGCAAGCGGCGATTATTTTTGAAAAAGTGAGTTTTGTGAACCACTTTATTCAAAATCTGGGGAAATAATCGACCGAATTTAGAGAGGAGTTGATTTCTGAAATCATAAATCCTTGCCGAAATTGAAAACATCTCCGCGTTTTTGTGTCTGGTTTTCGAGCAGATACGTTTCAAAGGCAAAATGACACACACACACACACACACACACACACACACACACACACACACACACACACACACACACACACACACACACACACACACACACACACACACACACACACACACACACACACACACACACACACACACACACACACACACACACACACACACACACACACACACACACAAGTTTATAGATAAAATGTATAAAAATAGCCTTTGAATAAATTCTGACAATGTGCACTTTAACCACATGTGATTTGTTTTCAATTATAAGTCTCAATTTGAGTGCAGAGGCAAATAAATCAATGATGGGTCTTTGTCCCAAACTTTATGGAGTGCACTGTATGTATGGAGAGCTTGTCCAATGATTTAGGCAATTATTTTCATTGTACTGTTCATGTACCGTTTCAGTTGCTCTGGCACACAGAGATCTGTCTATTGAAAGCATGGGTTCTTTTCCTGTCCACTTTATTGTCTCAGAGCATAGTTACAATAACATCCAGAGGTGAAATGGTGTGTGCATTTGGTTTGTCAAGATGAGATTCTGCTGTCGGTATCATTCCCATGGTGTTCTTCACATATGCTGAGTGCATAATGGACAACGTTGCCTCAAGGAATGCTCAGCCTTTGCCTGAATCCTCCATGAAAAAGGGGAGGAGATAGTTGCAGAAGAGATTTGGCAAAAGCAGAACAGCACGGAGGAGGAGAACACAGTAGATTGACAATTAAAGAAGGTTCTCAGTGTAGATACTGGGTTCGTGACATTGCCTGCTAATTGTCTTAGTAGAATTTAACAATAATATTCAAGTCACGAGTACCAGGAAATTGCAGTTTTCAAGAACAAATTGTCTAAAAATTTTTTTAAAGCAGTAGAGTGGTACAGTAAAGTTAGTCCCTGTTGAGACAGGAGGTTACTGTCCTAATGGCCTCTGGGAAAAAACTCCTTCTCAATCTCTCCGTTCTCACAGCATGGCAACGGAGGCAGTTGCCTGCTCGTAGCAGCTGGAATAGTCTGTTGCAGGGATGGAAGGGGTCTCTCATGATCTTATTGGCTCTGGAGTTGCACCTCCTGATGTATAGTTCCTGCAGAGGGGCGAGTGAAGTTCCCATAGTGCGTTCGGCCGAACGCACTACTCTCTGCAGAGCCATGTTCTGGGCAGAGCAATTCCCAAACCAGCTTGAAATATTTCCGGAAAAGATGCTTTCCACAGCCGCTGAGTAGAAGCACTGGAGGAACCTCAAAGACATTCTGAATTTCCTCAATTGCGTGAAGTGGTAAAGGCGCTGCCTTGCCTTACTCACAAGTGCTGCGGCGTGTGATGCCCATGTCATATCCTCAGAGATGTGGACTCCCAGATTTAAAACAGCTCACCCTATCCCCATTTATCCTCAATGGTGTGTACGTCCTCGGATGATGTGCCCTCCTAAAGTCCACGATCAGCTCCTTAGTTTTTTTGATGTTCAAGAGACAAGAGATATAACCACCTCTTCTTAATATTCAGTGACATTACTAGCTTAAAGTTCCCAAACTGTAACATTCTAGAGGTTACCATTGACCCAGAACAGAATTGGACCAGACTCATTAATACCTTTAGTTGAGAAAGCTGGTCATAGACTGGGCATGCTTCAATGAGTTACACATTTATTGATGTCCCAAGATCTTTCTACCATGTACAAATCAGGAGCACAATAGATTATCTCTACTTGCCTGGATGAGTGCAGCTCCAACAACTTCAGACACTACCCTGTAAAGGACAATGTGGCTCTCTTGATAGCCAACCCGTCTATTGCCCTAAGCAATAATTTCTTCCACCACAGGTAAATGATGGTTATCGTGCATAGTGTCATTCAAATTTACTGCAGTTACTCATCTGAGCTACTCTGATCACCCCCAAACCAACTGTCTGTACCACTGAGAAAGACATGGGCAGTAGTATCTGGAGTGATGTTCCAATCCCAAGCTCAGCACCTGCAATGGCACACAGTTGAATAAGTTGTACATAGTGATTAAGTTCCAGCCCTCTCCCAATCACATTCTCACTTTCAGCATCTCAGTGAGTGGACATGTTTTGTTTGTAGATATTATGGTGAAAGCCTGTAGCTGAGCAGGTTTCATGGTGATTGATAGACTGAGCTTGTGGCATTCCAGAGCTCTCCATATATCCCACTGTCAATCTGCAGGTCTTTCTTATGCACTCAATAGAAGGGAGGTTGGTTTGTGTGATGGAATGGGCTGTGTCCACAATTCATTTCAATTTCTTGCGGTCTTGGATGGAGCTTTTCCTAAACCAAACTTTGATGCAGAAAGATGCACATTCTAGGATGTAGACATTGCTGGCAATGCCAGCAGTTACAGTCGGATAACTCAGTGTTCCTGAACATGAGAGCCAGTTAAGAATCGACTACATTGGGACCCTGATCTTGCATATTGGCAAGATTTACGATTAATTAGATGAATTTTAACAACAATCCTATTTTCAAGGCTTCTGAAACAAGCTTTTATTTAATCCTAAATTTTAATTCATTACTTGAATTAAAATTCGATTATTGGAATGGTGAGATTCAAGCTCTTGTTTCTTCACTTGTGGACCAAGACTATGGACAATGCCAAGAAACCTAACCACAGCTTTTGCTAATTGGTTATAAAATATTTTGATTGTCCTGTGTTTGAGAATGGAACTATAAAGAAAAGGCACAACAGAGGATGTACCTCCTGTGGCAGCTGAGGAAGCACAATCTGCCACAAGCTATGATGGTCCAATTCTATACGGCCATCATAGAGTCTGTCCTCACCTTCTCCATCATGATCTAGTTTGGCTCAGCCACCAAGCACAATATCCGGAGTCTGCTGCGAATCGTCTGATCAGCTGAGAAGGTTATTGGCTGCAACCTTCCCTCCATTGATGAACGGTACACAGCAACGGCCAGGAAGCGAGCGGGTAAGATCATCTCTGACCCCTCTCACCCTGGCCACACACTCTTTGAATCACTTCTCTCTGGAGGGCAACTCCGGACTGTCAAAGCTGCCACAACCAGACATAGAAACAGCTTTTTTTCCACGGGTAATAGCTCTACTTGATAACCAAAAATCTGTAGCTCTGGTATTTTATTTAATGCACATGTTTAACCAATATTATTAATGTTTTATGTGTCATTCCTAACTGTCACTGTATGTCGTTGTCACTTGCGTGCGGAGCACCAAGGCAAATTTCTTGTATGTGAATACTTGGCCAATAAACGTATTCATTTATTCATTCATTCATTATATTGGAAAAACTACTGTTGAGTAGTTAAATTGGAAAAACTACTGTTGAGCAGTTTTAAAGTAGGAAATTATGCAACAAAATCATTTTAATCTAGCTCTGCAAAACTTCACAAACATTGGAATATTGGCTTGATAATCTATTTTGACTATTCTGAACAAGGGTCTCGACTGAAAACTTCACCCATACCTTCTCTCCAGAGATGCTGCCTGTCTTCTTGAGCTAGTCCAGCATTTTGTGTCTTGTCTTAATGTAAACCAGCATATGCAGTTCTTTCCTACATATTTTGGGTATTAGTTGACTGGGTTACAAAGGAGAACTCCTCGAGGAAAATGTTTGAAGGACTCTTCCGTAGATATCTTTGAAAGATTTAATATCATGTAAAGATAGTGACCTTGCTCATCACGGCAGTAGAAATTTTCAGGAGATTAATAGAACTAACGGGTCAGTTGCAAGATTGAATGTTTTTAATTATACAATTTTTCACAGATTTAGAAAACCTTGTTATATAAACACTTGAAGAGTAGAATTATTTGTCTTTTTTGCTTTCTTTACAGGAAAACAGCAAGGGAAATAACAGTGGAACAGTTACACCATGCAAGTTGAACCGGTGTAGGAACTTCACTACCATAGAAGGTAAAAATGTGTAAATTAACTTGTCTGAATATTGGTACCAATCTTGTACATCATTAGGTTGTTCCATGTTATTTGGCATTTACAGGCTATTCGTGGCACTTACAGGCTTTGCGTATCATAAATTTGGCAAGCAAGCTTCTATCAGTCAACTCCCACAACTCAGAAGAAGTTCCACTGCAAATCTGAGCACCTCCTCAGACCTTGCAGCCCTTGCATCTGCAGGCCATCAATGGTGCCAACCTAAGTACGCTGAATTTGACAGTTAAATAATGGGAGATACATTGTACTTTAGGCTGTTTTTTCTACACAGAAAATGCATAAAAATCACTCGCTATTGTAACATCTCAACGGTGCTGTCTTGAATTGCGTCAAAAGCTCCGAATACTGATTAGAAACTAATAAATAATGAAAGTGCAGAGAGGGGAATCTAGGTCAGCCATTCATACCAACCTCTCCCTGCAATGATCAGAGGTAACCAGCTGCTATACAATAACTGCTATCACACAGTGCCAAAGAAAAATCAGGTAGCGAGCGTCAATGACTGTTGTCCACCATCATAAAATACGTAGAGGCTGCTCATGGTACAGATCAACTCTAACATACCAGACAACTTTGATCCACTGCAATTCACCTCTGCTGGAACAGGTCCATGGCAGACATCAGTCATACCTCCAATATCTGGATAACTGGAACACCTATGTCTGATTTCCATTTATTCATTATAGATCTGTCTTGAACAGTGTCATCCCAAATAAACTCCTTTCCAAAACTCTGATCCTAGATCTCAGGATCTCCCTCTAGAACTAGATCCTTGACTTCTGACACATAAGTTGCAATCAGCAAGGGTAGACAATAAACTACCCTCCATGGTAATTCTCAACACTGGTGGCCCACATGGCAGCGTTCTCAGCCCCTTACTATACTCCGTGTACACTCACAATGGTGCAGCCAAATTTTGCTTTAATTGCATTTACAAGTTTGCAGATGACACCATCACAGTGGACCTGATTTCAAACAATGATGAGATGGAGTACAGGAAGGAGATAGTTTCTCCCTCAATGTCAGCAGAATAAAGGAGCTGCTCATCAACTTCAGGAAGTGGAGAGGAGAGCATGCCCAGTACTGAGGTTGAGTTGGTCAGGAGCTTCTATCCTGCTGTTACCAGATTCTTGAACGATCCTTTTGATAGGTTAGGGATGAATTTCCTGATCTTACAATCTACCATGTTGCCATCCTTGCAGTTTATCTGCACTTTTTCTTTACTTACAGTATAATATTACATTGTGCACTCTGGTTATTTTCCCTTTTGCGCTACCTGATGAACTCGCGTATGTTATGATTTGTCAGGAGAGCATGCAAAACAAAATTTTTCACTATTTCGATACATGTGACATTAATAAACAAATGCTAATATGTTCATATTTTGGACTTTATAATTTAATGCTCTTATAGGAGTTTGTTCAAATGTAGAGGTATCCATAAGTCAGTTGTCCACAACTTGGGAATGCCCAGTATTGGGAACATTATCACATGCAAAAGACTCTTTGTTATAACTTTGTGACACTGCAGCTAATAGTACAAGAATTTTAGATATTCTGATCATATTTAGATGGACGATAAATTCTGCGAAAGCAGTCCCCAAGAACTGCATTTGAGTAACAAAGTCAGTGTTTCAGATTGGTGACTTTTTAATCAGAACATTTCCAGCATTAATAGAGCTGCAGTCAAAATTTTGTTGTCAACACTTATTTAGCTGATCAGAACACATCATACAATAGTTGAAATGTTCAGTAAATGCTCTGCGACAAAATAACTGCAGACACTTCCCTACATCCCAGTTGGATTGCACCCATTTCTTTCACCCCCCATCCTCATCCTCCAATATTCCTTCCCCTGGATTCACGTTTCATAACTATTATCCTTATCTCGCACACTTTGTATTTTCAGCTCTGGCTTTTGTCCATTAATTTGTCTATCAAAAACCACTCTTGCCTATATCCACCTATCACCCAGGTATTGTCCCGCTACCTCTTCTTCCCCCACTAACCATCAACCCCCCCCCCCCCCGGTCAATCAGCCTGAAGGAGGGTACCGTCCTGTAACATTGCCATTCCATGTTCTGCAGAGATGCTGCCTGACCCGCTGAGTTACCTCAGTGCATTGTCTTTTATTTTGGTAAACCATCACCTGCAGTTCTTTGTGCCTACAGGTATATAAAAGCTACTTGGGTGCCTGCAGAATTATTACTTTGTGAATTCATTACTTAAATACAAATAATAAAAACTATATTTCTGACCATCTTTTTGCTTGTGTTCCTACCTTTTCCCATTTAACTCTTCCAAATATGAAGTATATTTTGGTTTGCATTAATAAAATATATTAACGTTCTTATTCATTTATTTCAACATGACACTGATTTCCACAAGCAATTTTTCAGCAGATGTGAATTAAGGTATTTTACGGTGACCAGCAAATAGTTGTGGCTAGATTGGGATCACAGCCAGCATCAAGTGGGGTGTGCATATTTGTGTCTGTTGAGCGAGATCGCAGATGAGAACCTATTGGGTGCGAGGGGAGATTGGGGCCTAAGGCTAGTATGAAGATATGGGGATGGGGTTGAGAATGGCAATAGTATTGGGGTGGGGGAGAGGCAGTGACGACGGAATGATTGTGAACGTGTTGGCCAGCATAAATGTCAATATTTTACTTGTATATCATCCATTGCAGGAGTAATACAGAATTGCACCTGGACACATTCTTCAGGCTCCACCACAATGTGGCAAATAGGTATATTGTGTACTCCTGTGAAACACGATCAAATGATTTTACCAGTTTAAGAGTCCTATAATGCTTTTCTTTTTTTCTTAATAAGAAATGCATTAACTTGTACAGGCACTGTATCAGCATTTCACCTGCATCTTCCAGTCAGCAAAATGGCAGTCAATTGTTGCTTGCTGGGGTGGAGTTCACTTTGCATCCAATTTGTCACTCTCCTTATCAAAGGCCTTGCTAAAAATCAATGTACATGACTGCAAACACATACACTCAATGATCCGCTTTGTTAAAATCTCAAAATCTATATATACTTATAAAACTCTCATCTTGTCCTCTTCCGGTTTGCGTTGTTTTTAAATTTGCTCAAAAACAAATTACCCGAGAACACTACGATTTTTCACCACCTTACTTGCCATTCTCCTGTTCTGCAAGTGAATCAAGTTTTATTCCGATCGGTGCAATATTACAAACGTTTTTCGTCTGTCATTTACCGGGTCGGCGACGCCCCTTCCGGCACCCGTTGTCAATCACCGGTGGCGAGAATAAAGCTGAAGGAGCGGCATGAGCGGAGTGGGCGGGGCTGTGTTCTGGGGGCGGGGGCGGCGGCGGCCACCACGAGGAGCTGGGAGCCGCTGAGTGCAGACGGGGCTGGGAGCCGCTGAATGTTATGGGCGCCTGGGATGGGAGCCGCTGAGTGAGCCCGGAGCTGGTGAGTGCGGTCAGAGCAGGGCCCGGGAGCAGCTGAGCCCAAACCACCCCCCCCCCCCCCCACACCTCTCCCCCTCCCCCTCCCACACCCTTCGAGTCCATTCACTGTGATCATGGCTGATCATCCACAATCAGTACCACGTTCTTGCCTTCTCCCCATATCCCTTGACTCTGCTATCTTTAAGAGGTCGATCCAACTCTTGAAAACATCCAGTGAATTGGCCTCCACTACCTCTGAGGCAGAGAATTCCACAGATTCACAACCCTCTGTGTGAAAAAGTTTTTCCTCATCTCTGTTCTAAATGGCTTACCCCTTATTCTTAAACTGTGGCCCCTGGTTCCGGACTCCCCCAATATCGGGAGGTCTCCAGCTCCATCGATGGTAGGCTGCAGAGCGACAAAATGCGACCCGGAAAACACGCATCTCCGGCAAGGTAAGAAACTGGCAAAAATAGTTTCCCCCTCCCCCACATTAAAAAAACGGAGAACATTTACACTGACTTTTAAAATGCACTAAATTGTTTTTTTAAAGATGAAAAAACAGACTGTTAGAAACATAGAAACATAGAAAGTAGGTGCGAGAGTAGACCACCAGGTCCGTCGAGCCCGCACCGCCATTCGCTCATGGCTGAACACTAAACAGACACACTTACCCACAAACAGTAGACACAAGACACAGAACACAAGACACTACCCTCCCCTTTATACCGCTATCACCCCTCTCCACCCCAAGAACCTCGTGATCTCCTGGGGGAGGCAAAAAACCGGATAAAAACCCAGGTCCAATTCGGGAAAAAAATCCGGGAAATTCCTCTCCGACCCCAATCCAGGCGATCGACACTTGTCCAGGAGATCACTCAGGTCTTACTATACTAACCATACCTAGGTCCATATCCCTGCCCTCTCCCCGTAGCCCCTTATCCCCTTGGCAGCTAAAAAAACATCTATTTTAGTCTTAAATATATTTAAAGTTTCTGCTTCCACTGCTCCCTGGGGCAGTGAATTCCATAAATTAACCACCCTCTGGGTGAAGAAGTTCTTCCTCATCTCAGTTTTAAAAGAGCCCCCCCTTATTCTGCAACTATGTCCCCTAGTTCTAGTTTCCCCGATCATTGGGAACATCCTCGGTGCATCCACCCGATCAAGGCCCCTCACGATCTTATATGTTTCAATGAGATCGCCTCTCATTCTTCTAAACTCCAAAGAGTAGAGTTCCAGCCTACTTAACCTTTCCTCATATGTCAATCCCCTCATTGCAGGAATTAATCTTGTAAACCTTCGCTGCACTGCCTCCAGGGCTAGTACATCCTTTCTTAAGTATGGACCCCAGAACTGTACACAGTATTCCAAATGTGGTCTCACTAATACTGTGTACAGCTGCAGCAAGACCTCCGTGTTTTTATACTCAATCCCCCTAGCAATAAAGGCCAAAACTCCATTGGCCTTCCTGATTGCTTGCTGCACCTGCATACTAACTTTTAGTGATTCATGTACTAATACCCCTAGATCCCTTTGCGTTGCATTACAACGCAGCTCCTCCTCATTTAGAAAATAACTTGCCCTATCATTTTTTTTCCCAAAGTGAATGACTTCACATTTATTAGTATTAAATTTCATCTGCCAAGTTGTTGCCCACTCACCTAGCTTATCTATATCCTTTTGCAGACTCTTCCTATCCTCCTCATCCCCTACTTTTCCTCCCATTTTTGTATCGTCCGCAAATTTTGATATATTACACTTGGTTCCCTCCTCCAAATCATTTATATAAATTGTGAACAACTGGGGTCCCAGCACCGACCCTTGCGGAACCCCGCTAGTTACCGGTTGCCATCCCGAGTAGGAACCATTTATCCCCACTCTCTGCTTCCTATTTGTTAGCCAATCCTCTACCCATGCTAATATATTACCCCCAATCCCATAATTTTTTATTTTTAGCAATAGTCTCTTATGTGGCACCTTGTCAAAAGCCTTTTGGAAGTCCAAGTATACCACATCCACCGGTTCCCCTTTATCCACCCGGGTTGTTACTTCCTCAAAGAATTCGAGCAGATTCGTTAAACAGGACTTCCCCTTCACAAAACCATGCTGGTTCTGTCCGATGAAGTCATGTTTATCCAAGTGCCCCGTTAGTGTTTCTTTAATAATTGTCTCTAACATTTTACCCACCACCGATGTTAGACTAACCGGTCTATAGTTACCCGCCTTCTGTTTACTTCCTTTTTTAAATATAGGTGTTACATTGGCCATTTTCCAATCCACTGGGACCGTTCCTGCCTCCAGGGAGTTTTGGAAAATTATCACCAATGCATCCACAATCCCCACCGCTATCTCCCTCAAGACCCTTGGATGTAATCCATCAGGCCCAGGGGATTTATCCTCCTTCAGTCTCATTAATTTCCCTAATACCACCTCCTTGGTGATCTTAATAGTATTTAGCTCCTCCATTCCTACCGCCCCCTGTTTATCCAGCGTTGGAATATTTTTTGTGTCTTCTATGGTGAAGACTGATACAAAATACTCGTTTAATGCCTTTGCCATTTCCATGTTCCCCACCAACAACTCTCCAGTCTCACCCTCCAATGGACCAACGTTCACCTTAGCCACCCTTTTTCTTTTTATATAGCTATAAAAACTCTTACTATTAGTTTTTATGTTGTTCGCTAAATTCCTTTCATAGTCTATTTTCCCCGTCTTAATTAATCTCTTAGTTATTTTTTGCTGACCTTTAAATGCTTCCCAATCCTCTACCCTCCCACTATCTCTGGCTACCTTATATGCCCTTGCCTTCAGCCGAATACTATCCTTTATAGTTTTACTGAGCCATGGCTGACTGTTCTTACCCTTACCCCTTTTTTTCTTCATAGGAATAAATTTTTCTTGAAGGTTATACAGTATACCCTTAAACGTACACCACTGCTCATGTACCGTCTTATTCTTGAGTCTGCTATCCCAGTCAACTTTGATCAGCTCAGTCCTCATACCTTCATAATCCCCCTTATTTAGACTAAGCACCCTAGCCTGAGTTTCAACCTGCTCCCCTTCTATTTGAATATGGAATTCGACCATATTGTGGTCACTTGTTCCCAACGAGTCCCTAACTATGACATTTTTAATTAATCCTGCTTCATTACACAGGACCAGATCCAAGATTGCCTCCCCCCTTGTCGGTTCTGTGACATACTGTTCTAGGAACCCGTCTCTAATACATTCTATAAACTCTTCCTCTAGTCTACCCTGCCCAGTTTGGTTTGCCCAATTAATATGAAAATTGAAGTCCCCCATGATTACAGCAGTTCCCTTTTTACATGCGTCAACTATTTGCAGATTTATGTTCTGACTAACAGCGTCACAGCTATTTGGAGGTCTATAAATTACACCCACTAGTGTTTTTTTCCCCTTATTATTCTCTATCTGTACCCAAGCTGTTTCACTATCCTGATCCTTCAACGCAATATCCTTCCTCTCTATTGCCGTTATTCCCTCCCTTATTAAAAGGGCCACCCCTCCTCCCTTTCTTTCCTGTCTATCTTTCCTAATTGTCGAGTACCCCTCTATATTTAACTCCCAGTCCTGATCCCCTTGCAGCCATGTCTCCGTAATGGCCACGATATCATAACTATATATACTTAATTGCACCGTTAATTCATTTATCTTATTACGAATACTCCGTGCATTTAGATAAAGCACTTTCAGATGATTTTTACTACCCTTCCTTTCCATTTTTGCCCCTTTTACATCTAGAGCTTTATCTTCACACATTCTGTCTCCTGTCACATTTTGACTTTCCGCTTCCCCACTGATACCCTGCTCTATTTCCTCTACCCCTGCCGTTATTACCCCCCTTGATACCTCCCCCCCGCTACTTAGTTTAAAGACCTCTCTACTGCCCTAGTTATATGATTTGCCAGGACCCCAGTCCCAGCACCGTTCAGGTGAAGTCCGTCCTTACAGAACAGATCCCCCCTGTCCCAGTACTGGTGCCAGTGGCCCAAGAAACCAAACCCATTATTCCCACACCAGCCTTTGAGCCACGCATTTAGCTTTCTAATTTTACGTACCCTCGCCGATTTGGCCCGTGGCTCAGGTAGCAATCCGGAGATCAGTACCCTCGAGGTTCTGCTTTTTAATTTATTCCCTAACTGCTCAAACTCCTTCAGCAGATCCTCCTTCCTCGTCCTTCCTATGTCATTGGTCCCCACATGGACCACGACCACTGGATCCTCCCCCTCCCACTGCAAATTTCTCTCCAGCATCGCAGAGATATCCTTAACCCTAGCACCGGGTAGGCAACACAGCCTTCGGGACATGTTCTGCTGGCCGCAGAGAACCTTATCTACCCCCCGAATAATACTATCCCCTATCACTACGGCATTTCTTCTAACTCCCCCCTCTTGAATGGCCTCCTGATCCACGGTGCTGCAGCCAGGTTGCTCATCCCTCCCACAGCCCCTGATCCCGTCCTTACATTGAGTAAGAGCCTCGGTCATGCTCGTCAGGGACAAGGGCTGTGGCTCCTGCCGCATCTCCTCCTGGTTCCCCCTACCTGCCTCGCTTATGGCCACACCTTCCTTTCCTTGCTCACTGCCTACTGAATTAGTTAAACTGGTCGGTGTGACCATCCCCTGGCACAAAACATCCAGGTAATACTCCCCCTCCCTAATGTACCGCAGCGTATGAAGTTGGGTCTCCAGCTCATCAATGCGGAGCTGGAGTTCCTCTAGCCTCAAACACTTACTGCAGCTGTAGGGATCTTCTACATCAATGGTGTCGACAAATTCCCACATCTCGCAGTATTGGCACATCTCCTGACCGCCCATCTTATATAAGTAATTAACTGGTCCTATTTAAGAATCCCCTACTGTATTGATACACCCCTTATTTATATAATCCTACCTCCTATAAATGGGAAAGTACTCACCCCAGCCGTAAATTACCTACTGGTTTGGCTGTCTAATGGTAATTCCTTCTGCTCTTCCTGTCTGGTCCACTGCTCCCTTGCAGTGCGTGGCAAACCTCTTTGCCTCTGTTAGTCTCTGTTAGTCTCTCGAGTCTCTCGAGCCGCGGTGAGTTCCACCTGCTACAGTAGTGAGTTCCACCTGCAACAGTAGTGAGTTCCACCTGCAACAGTAGTGAGTTCCACCTGCTACAGTAGTGAGTTCCACCTGCTACACCTCTCACCAGCAAAAATAATCTCACTATCTGCAATGGCCTGTTGGCAGCCCGTATCATGTAGGGAGGAGCTGCCAATCGTTCGGTGCCCCTGGTGGTATGTCTTATCTAAAGAAGGATGTACTTGCAATGGGATTTACTGGCAATGAGGGGGTGCAACAACATGATTAATTCTTAGCATTGCGGATTGATCACAGGAAGAGAGGTTAAGCCTACATTTTCAGGGTATAGAGAAATGAGAAGCAATCTTACAGAAAGGTCCAACATTTTTCAGATGTTTGACAGATGTGGGTGGCACAGCCTGTTGAGCTGTTGCTTCACAGAGACCAGGGTACAATTCATACCTCGAGTGCCATCTGTTCTCCGTGGTCTGCACAGCCTTCCTGTGGGTGCTTCTGTTTCCTTCAGATTACATGCAGATTACTAGGTTAATTGATCAGTGTAAACTACCTCTTAATGTGTCGATGAGTGGTATAATCTGAGGGCAATTGATAAGAATGTGGGGAGAATACAGAATGGGTTTAATATAGGATTAGTGTTAATGATCAGTGGGAATCGGTGTGGACTAGGCAAGGCAAAGGTGTATCTCTTCATGACTCCAGAGTAGGAGATCTTTGTCTTGACTAGGTTTTCAGGAACAAGGAGTAAAAGTCTCATAAATCGAGTTGGTCATTCGTGATGGGAGTGAAAAGCAATTTCTCTGGAATTCTCCACCCTAAGTGAACTCTAAAGGTTTAATCATCAAGTACATGCAAGAAAGGAACAGATAATGGAATTGAAAATATTTAGATTAGGGAATTGAGGAAAATGGAATTAGTGCACACAAATGGCACTGGGGTAAATAAAAGCATCCCATTGAATGAGAAACCAGACATGAGAGCCAAATAGCCTACTGCTCTTATTTTCCATGTCCTTAACTCGGGCAGAAGAGTTTACGGAGAGAGTTTTGGTGTAATCCAAAAACATTACTTGGAATTGCGTTACTCCTTGGTTCAACCACCTAAAAAACAGGCATTTAATTTCTTGATCTCCCTTCTTTCCCAATGATCTGCAATGAGTGCGGTACTCAGGTTAGCACATAGGGCTGATTATTCCCACCCCTCCCTACATGATACGGGCTGCCAACTCTCAAGCATTGAGCATGAGACTCACGCATTTCACGACATTTTCATGCTCTCACTCTGATCACAGAATTTCTCACTTTAAAAAAAAAAAAAATGAAGTTGGTATATCCCTTTTTGCGTGGTTTTTTATAATAGAGCAATTGTTTCTCTTTTTTTCTTTTCTAGGGTCTATTTCTTAACTTTCTTCTCTAACTCTTTTTCTAATGGGCTTTTTTTTTTCAACACTTTCTCGCACTATCACGACTCTTTCTCACTTTCTTTACTTTCTTTATTTCTATCTTTCTTAAAGCTCAAAAAATGAAGGGGTACAACAAATGTAATAAGTGGTGTACTACTGTAACTTATTGTACTTCTAATAAATTAATTTAAAAAAAAAATAATAATAATAAAGGAAGTCACGAACAATTCCATTCTCCCAAGGCTTCCAGATCTCCTCCACACTCACCAATGAGAATAGTTTTCTGTCGATGAGTTTCCCGTAAAGAACGAGCAATTTGATTGGCTTTAGTCCATCGCACACTATTAATATACATAAGCTTAACCTTGCACAGTTATGTGATGAGGATGCTGCTTTACAGCTTGCAACTTAAACAGTTTTGCTTCCATTCCACGAGAAAAGTAAGATGCAATTACATTCCTGATATCACCGGCCACATTACCAGTGGCGGTACATAAAGACCGTGCTAAATTTTGCGTGCAGTGGAAATGTAATTCATAACCTGGTCTGGGCTCAACTGGGTTGAGTTACTCCAGAATCTGTCCTTTTGTGTATTCATCAGTTCCTTGTTTCTACATTTTGACTTCTCTATTTTTGCAGCCATAACTTATGCAAACCTCTGGCGGAATTCAGTGGAAATTTGCTCGGATTGAGAGGGACATTAACCTTGACACATTCAGCAATCAGTTACAGTGCATCAAAAGAAACTTGGTCATTAGTCCAGTGGTCACATTTTTCAAGATTTACTTCTTACAGTGCTGGAGGATGTCACATACCATATTGAGCCAAAGTGTAGCCAATATTTTCTCTGCCAGGATGTGGACCAGATGGAATGAATCTTTTTTCCAGCTTATTAATTCCCAGAAGAAGTGCAGCAGCAGAACTTATTTGGTGTAAAAGTTGCCCTAAACGATGTTGCTTCAGTAAGTTTGCATTAATACGAGGCTTAAGCAGCATCAGAGGCTATGTGTGTTCGATTTAGTTTTGCTGTTGTACTGATGAGACATAGTACACAGAGATATACTCTTCCTCCTGAAAAGAAGAAAGAAAAAAACGGGGCGCCATGGTGGTGCAGTGGCAAAGTTGCTGCCTTACAACGCCAGAGTCCCGGGTTCAATCTTGACTATGGATGCTGTCTGTACAGCGTATGTACGTTCTCCCTGTAATTATGTGGGTTTTCTCCCACACTCCAAAGACGTGCAGGATTGTTGGTTAATTGGCTTTGGTGAAAATTGTACATTGTCCCCAGTGTGTAGTATAGTGCTAGTGTATGAGGTGTTTCTCTCCCTCCTTCAACACCCTGCCTCTCATTGTTCTTTTCACTCTGCTCTGACCAAAAGTCTTATTTTAAAGCACTCAAGGCTCTGAAGTAACTCAGTGGGTCAGGCAGCATCCCTAGAGAACATGAATATGTCATCTCTCAGGTCGGGACCCTTCATCAGTCTGAAGAAGGGTCCACACCTGAAATGTCACCTATCCATGTTCTCCAGGGATACTGCCTGACCCACTGAGTTACTCCAGAGATTTGTGTGCTTTCTTGTAAACTAGCATTTGCAGTTCCTGGTTTCTACATGCTGTACATCTTTGTTCCTATCTTAACTCCAAGGTAAAGTCACCAGTGCAGTTAGACAGGGTGTACCTGACCTGCTAAGTAACTCCAGAAATTTGTATCCTTTTGTAGAAACCTCTTTCTTCTTCTTTTTCTTTGTGGTCAGCAAGTTCGTACGTCATAGTCATAGAGTTCCACAGCGGAAACAGACCCTTCTATCCAACTTGCTCAAAACATGATTCTTAGTTCAAATGATCTCATATACCTGAACATGATCCACATCCCTCTATTCCTTGCACTTCCACGTGCCTATCTAGAAGCCTCTTAAACATCACTATGTGCATCCACCACCACGCCTGGCAATGCCTTCCAGATCCTCACTACTCTGTGTAGGGAGCCTACATTTTTTTTGTAGCATGTGCAGCCTAAATTTCATATTTCATGAGCAAGGATAACTGAAAAAAAAACAAAATGATGCTCTTAATTCCTATCATTTTGTAGATGCCTATTAATTAATGGATGACAGAGATCCCAGCCAGCAAGTGGAAAGAGTGGGTGTCTAGAGACAGGGAGGACCGTAGGACAGAGTTCAGTAGGGCTGACAAGCTGTGGGCCCATCTGTCAACACTCAAGAACCCTGTGACTGGTCAACACAAGTTTCTTAGAGTGGCTAAGGTTGCACAACTTGTCCTCTGTATGCCACAGAGCAAGGCTGTTGCAGAGAGTGTATTTTCAGCAATAGGGCTGAACAAGACAGACACCAGAAATACCCTGAGTCTGGATGGCACCCTGAGTTCCATCATGACCATCAAGATGGGATCAGCAGAGCCCTGTTTCAGGTTTGAGCCACCCACGGAGATTATCCGTTCATCTCGTAGTGCAACCTACATCTGCAATAAGGAACATTGTTGGCTGGCCAATCTGTTTCTTCCTGACCTTCTTTCAAATACAACCCTCCTGTATCGACGAGCCATCAAGACTGGCTGAGAAGTTAGCTTTGCTAATTGGCCCCCAAAGACTGCTGTCGATACTTCATTCAGCTGTATTTCACCAATCATTGCACGTTGTGACGAGGCAGGAGTTTTTTCTGTTTGATGTCATTTCCAGGCTATATTGTATTTATAAAATTTATAATTTTATAGACGTTTCCGCTGCAACCCCATAGCAGTAGAGCACCAACTGTATATATCTATCGCATATAGTTATCACCACTTTCGCTAGGACTCCTCATCTATTCTAGTTAGTCAACAGTAGGGATTACACTCTCAACTACCAGTACAACGTAGTGGTGAGTAGAAGTAGCTTTAAATTCTTACACTCCAAAGGAATTAAGTCATTAATGCTTTTGCAGGGCAAATTACAGTTGCAAAAAAGCACATGCTCAGGTTAAGAGATTCATGGACATAAAATTAAGAACCCAGAGTCCATTCAGACCAAATTTCACAGATAAGAGAAAGTGAACCTTATACGAAGCTGGTTATATATTAATGATGGAACTTTTGAACATTTTGCTTCAATGGGGTTCTGTGGTAAGACAATTGTACATATATATCTTAATTTCATTGAACCATATACTTGGTTGAATATGTGGCATTACTTTTGTCTTGTTTCTATAGTCAAAGGGTAAGGTTTATTTGTGCAGAATAGTGATGGAAGTCCGACTCTTGCCTTGTTGCTATGCTTTTTCTCTTTATGTATATATGCATAACAGCATGAATTATAATCTGATTTCCATACATGAATATACTAAGGTCGTTCATGTGCTGCACCTGTTGATCGGAGACTTGCTCTACTGTGGAATATAATTAGGAATGTAAGTTAGCCTAACCTATCTGCAAATAGTTGACGCATGTAAAAAGGGAACTGCTGTAATCATGGGTGACTTCAATTTTCATATTAATTGGGCAAACCAAACTGGGCAGGGTAGACTAGAGGAAGAGTTTATAGAATGTATTAGAGACGGGTTCCTAGAACAGTATGTCACAGAACCGACAAGGGGGGAGGCAATCTTGGATCTGGTCCTGTGTAATGAAGCAGGATTGATTAAAAATGTCATAGTTAGGGACTCGTTGGGAACAAGTGACCACAATATGGTCGAATTCCATATTCAAATAGAAGGGGAGCAGGTTGAAACTCAGGCTGGGGTGCTTAGTCTAAATAAGGGGGATTATGAAGGTATGAGGACTGAGCTGATCAAAGTTGACTGGGATAGCAGACTCAAGAATAAGACGGTACATGAGCAGTGGTGTACGTTTAAGGATCTACTGTATAACCTTCAAGAAAAATTTATTCCTATGAAGAAAAAAAGGGGTAAGGGTAAGAACAGTCAGCCATGGCTCAGTAAAACTATAAAGGATAGTATTCGGCTGAAGGCAAGGGCATATAAGGTAGCCAGAGATAGTGGGAGGGTAGAGGATTGGGAAGCATTTAAAGGTCAGCAAAAAATAACTAAGAGATTAATTAAGACGGGGAAAATAGACTATGAAAGGAATTTAGCGAACAACATAAAAACTAATAGTAAGAGTTTTTATAGCTATATAAAAAGAAAAAGGGTGGCTAAGGTGAACGTTGGTCCATTGGAGGGTGAGACTGGAGAGTTGTTGGTGGGGAACATGGAAATGGCAAAGGCATTAAACGAGTATTTTGTATCAGTCTTCACCATAGAAGACACAAAAAATATTCCAACGCTGGATAAACAGGGGGCGGTAGGAATGGAGGAGCTAAATACTATTAAGATCACCAAGGAGGTGGTATTAGGGAAATTAATGAGACTGAAGGAGGATAAATCCCCTGGGCCTGATGGATTACATCCAAGGGTCTTGAGGGAGATAGCGGTGGGGATTGTGGATGCATTGGTGATAATTTTCCAAAACTCCCTGGAGGCAGGAACGGTCCCAGTGGATTGGAAAATGGCCAATGTAACACCTATATTTAAAAAAGGAAGTAAACAGAAGGCGGGTAACTATAGACCGGTTAGTCTAACATCGGTGGTGGGTAAAATGTTAGAGACAATTATTAAAGAAACACTAACGGGGCACTTGGATAAACATGACTTCATCGGACAGAACCAGCATGGTTTTGTGAAGGGGAAATCCTGTTTAACGAATCTGCTCGAATTCTTTGAGGAAGTAACAACCCGGGTGGATAAAGGGGAACCGGTGGATGTGGTATACTTGGACTTCCAAAAGGCTTTTGACAAGGTGCCACATAAGAGACTATTGCTAAAATTAAAAAATTATGGGATTGGGGGTAATATATTAGCATGGGTCGAGGATTGGCTAACAAATAGGAAGCAGAGAGTGGGGATAAATGGTTCATACTCGGGATGGCAACCGGTAACTAGCGGGGTTCCGCAAGGGTCGGTGCTGGGACCCCAGTTGTTCACAATTTATATAAATGATTTGGAGGAGGGAACCAAGTGTAATATATCAAAATTTGCGGACGATACAAAAATGGGAGGAAAAGTAGGGGATGAGGAGGATAGGAAGAGTCTGCAAAAGGATATAGATAAGCTAGGTGAGTGGGCAACAACTTGGCAGATGAAATTTAATACTAATAAATGTGAAGTCATTCACTTTGGGGAAAAAAAATGATAGGGCAAGTTATTTTCTAAATGAGGAGGAGCTGCGTTGTAATGCAACTCAAAGGGATCTAGGGGTATTAGTACATGAATCACTAAAAGTCAGTATGCAGGTGCAGCAAGCAATCAGGAAGGCCAATGGAGTTTTGGCCTTTATTGCTAGGGGGATTGAGTATAAAAACACAGAGGTCTTGCTGCAGCTGTACACAGTATTAGTGAGACCACATTTGGAATACTGTGTACAGTTCTGGGGTCCATACTTAAGGAAGGATGTACTAGCCCTGGAGGCAGTGCAGCGAAGGTTTACAAGATTAATTCCTGCAATGAGGGGATTGACATATGAGGAAAGGTTAAGTAAGCTGGGACTCTACTCTTTGGAGTTTAGGAGAATGAGAGGCGATCTCATTGAAACATATAAGATCGTGAGGGGCCTTGATCGGGTGGATGCACCGAGGATGTTCCCAATGATCGGGGAAACTAAACTAGGGGACATAGTTGCAGAATAAGGGGGGGCTCTTTTAAAACTGAGATGAGGAAGAACTTCTTCACCAAGAGGGTGGTTAATTTATGGAATTCACTGCCCCAGTGAGCAGTGGAAGCAGAAACGTTAAATATATTTAAGTCTAAAATAGATGGTTATTTAGCTGCCGAGGGGATAAGGGGCTACGGGGAGAGGGCAGGGATATGGACCTAGGTATGGTTAGTGTAGTAAGACCTGAGTGATCTCCTGGACAAGTGTCGATCGCCTGGATTGGGGTCGGAGAGGAATTTCCCGGATTTTTTTCCCGAATTGGACCTGGGTTTTTATCCGTTTTTTTGCCTCCCCAGGAGATCACGCGGTTCTTGGGGTGGAGAGGGGTGATAGCGGTATAAAGGGGAGGGTAGTGTCTTGTGTTCTGTGTCTTGTGTCTACTGTTTGTGGGTAAGTGTGTCTGTTTAGTGTTCAGCCATGAGCGAATGGCGGTGCGGGCTCGACGGACCTGGTGGTCTACTCTCGCACCTACTTTCTATGTTTCTATGTTTCTATTCATACCCTAAACCAATTTAAAGCATAAATGTTGCATTCAAGTGTAGGTTAAAAACCTCGCTACAGTATGCACCAGATTGCACAATCTCAAGCTAAAAATGCAAAAGCTTCCTACCATAGGAAAGGGGACACCCCACTCGTACACCCTCCCACCCCCCCCCCCCCCCCCTCCTCGGTCGCTAAACTCCTTTGGGATTGGTCACTGCGCTCCCTCGCAATTTCTCACTCTCAGCTCTTACCCAATGTTGGCAGCCCTGCCTCATGTCACAGCAAGAATACAAGCTGTCTTTAATGATAATTGTCGCGCCTTATGGAGAAATTTGGCACACTACATACAGTGCCCTCCATAATGTTTGAGACAAAGACTCATCTTTCATTTATTTGCCTCTGTACTCCACGATTTGCGATTTGTAATAGAAAACATCTCATGTGGCTATAGTGCACATTGTCAGAATTTAATAAAGGCCATGTTTATACATTTTAGTTTCACCATATAGAAATTACAGCAGTGTTTATACATGTCCCCCAATTTCGGGGCACCATAATGTTTGGACACATGGCTTCACAGGTTTTTGTAATTGCTCAGATGTGTTTAAATGCCGCCCTAATGCAGGTATAAGAGAGCTCTCAGCACCCAGTCTTTCCATCGCCTTTGGAAACTTTCATTGCTGTTTAACAACATGAGGACCAAAGTTGTGCCAATGAAAGTCAAACAAGCCATTATGAGACTGAGAAACAAGAATAGACTGTTAGAGACATCAGCCAAACCTTGGGCTTACCAAAATCAACTATTTGGAACATCATTAAGAAGAAAGAGAACTCTGGTGAGCTTACTAATCGCAAAGGGACAGGCAGCCCAAGGAAGACCTCCACAGCTGATGACAAGAATTCTCTCTATAATAAAGAAAAATCCCGAAACATCTGTCCGACAGATCAGAAACACTCTTCAGGAATCAGGTGTGGATTTGTCAATGACCACTGCCTGCAAAAGACTTCAACAGCAATACAGAGGCTACACTGCAACTGCAAGATGCAACTGCAAAAATAAGATGGCCAGGTTATAGTTTGGCATGAAGTACTTAAAATAGCAACCACAGTTCTGGAAAAAGGTCTTGTGGACAAATAAGACAAAGATGAACTTATCAGTGTAATGGCGTAAGCAAAGTATAGAGGAGAGAAGGAACTGCCGAAGATCCACAGCATTCCACCTCATCTGTCAAACACAGTGGTGGGGGTGTTATGGCTTGGGCATGTATGGCTGCTGTAGGTATTGGCTCACTTATGATGATACAACTGCTGATGGTAATATCATAATGAATTTTGAAGTGTATAGGCACATCGTATCTGCTCGATTTCAAAGAAATGCCTCAATACTCATTGGCTGGTGTTTCATTCTACAGCAAGACAATGGTCCCGAACAAACTGCTAAAGCAACAAAGGAATTTTTCAAAGCTAAAGAAATTGCCAATTTTTGAGTGGCCAATCAATCACCCGATCTGAACACAATTGAGCATGCCTTTTACATACTGAAGAGAAAACTGAAGGGGACTAGCCCGCAAAACAATGGCTGCAATGCAGGCCCGGCAGAGCATCACCAGAGCAGACACTCAGCATTTAATGATGTCCATGAATCGCAGACTTCAAGCAGTCATTGCATGCAAAGGATATGCAACAAAGTATTAATCATGACTACTTTCATTTGTATGATGTTGCTGTGTCCCAAACATTATGGTGCCCTGAAGCGGGGGGGCTATGTCAAAACACTGCTGTAATTTCTACATGGTGAAATGAAAATGTATAAAAATGGCCTTTATTAAAATCTGACAATGTGTACTTTAACCACTTATGATTTTTTTTTCTATTACAAATCTCAAATTGTGGAGTAAAGAGGCAAATAAATTAATGATGGGTCTTTGTTCCAAACATTATGGAAGGCACTATCTCTTGCTGTCCACTTCTCAGATATTTATTTCTGCTCCTGAAGACTCTGACCACTGCTGCGGTAATGATTCCACAGGAGACGATGGCTCCCTGCCACCTTACTCTCAACCTGATTATTCATTTTGTATGTAATCTAAGCAGTATTGTTGCATTGTTTAAAATTCCTCTTTAGGGCTAAGAAATTCTATTTTTGCCAAGCAGACTCGCAGTAATTGATGCATTCATATTGCATTTTGTTATGACAGGAGTATCTAAACATCCTGAAACTTGCAACTGCACTCCTGATTTGTCTAAATCCACAAAAACTGAGGGGCCACAGTTTCTTTTGATCCCACTGCAGTCCAACACTACTTACGGGCCTGCACAGAATCTGCAACGTCCAGGTGCGAAACTCTTCCAATACCCAAATGGCCAGATTGTCGAACTTGTGCCTCTACCAAATCCTGGGCCAGTGACTCGACCAAATCTCCACCAAAAGGTCACTCCTGCTGTATGGAATCCAGGTTAGTTCTGCTTTTGAATCTCAGAGAAGACATTTAGAAGATTTTATTGGTTCTGTTCATCTTTTGCATCATTGTTCATGCACTGTTTTTGGATGAATAAAATCTTGAAGTGGGATGAGAAAAATGTGAACTCTCGTTATTTTAATATTACATAGTGTGTATTTGGATTATAAACTACATTTTAGACAAATTTAATTGTCAGACTTTGCAGTGATTTAAGCATTTAACTTCCTGCAAATTAATATTTGCTTTAATATTTGATTAATGTTGTTAATTTTGATCATTCATTGAGAAACGTGACGTCTTGATGATTTCTAAAACAGTCATGTTTTGATTAAATGCATGAAAGTATCATTGTGATGTGTGTCGCTTGGGAATTTTATCAAAATTGTAAGACGTAGAAATGAGTGCTGGTCATGATCCCCTCAAAATTGCTCTACAATTCATTATGGTCATAGACAATCATCACCCTGACCTTCACTTTGCTATCAGATTCCTTTCCCTTGATTTTCCCGGAGTCCAAAGTGGTATAATTCTCAATTGCTGAATATTTATATATAGTCTTACTGAATATTCACGGTTCCCTCAGTGAGAGAACACTGAAGATTTGTGGTCCTGAGTGAAAAAAACTCCTCCCTTTTCACACTGGCTAATATCCACCTGAGACTGTCCTGTGTCTCAATTCTCCAGCTGAAAAATAATCTTAAATGAATATTGAAATTTTTATTGAGGATTGAATTTTTTTTGTTCCTACAACCATGAAATTGGTTGGTCTCATTGGAAAAGTAATATGGTGGTTGTTGCACACAGCTACTGATATTAGGGTCCTTAAAAGTAAAAGATCTAGATACTTTAGTTAAAATTTAATTAATTGAATCAGGAATTTGAAAAGTCCTACAATCTATAATAATAACCTTGAAACATATTACTTTGGGGGAAAAACCTGCTATCTGTATTTGATCTGGCCTGCAGAGTTTTACTCCAGTCATTTGCTTTATTTGTTTGCTCCAGAACTATAATAATGTGGTTGACTTTTAAGTGACCTCTGAAATAGCAGTGCAAGCCATTCAGTTACTCCAAATCACCCCTTTTACCACTTAGATGTGTGGGCAATTAAGGATGGGCATTGTATTATGATTTGCCAACAGATCCCACATGAGAGATTTAAAAAAAAACCAGGCTTGTTGTTCTTGCTTAGTTCTCAGTACCACCCCAGTCGATAGCTATTACTGCATCCAGTGGTCTAAGAGTTGAAGTGGCTGTCTCCCACTCTATTCTTTGATGCTACCTTTCATATGTCTTGGGTAGTAATCCAGGAATTACTTTCATCTGTTTAACAATTTAGTCTCTAGATTATCAAACTCACTCATTAGTACTCTATTATTCAACTTGCCTCTTTTGGTTCCTTACTTGGGGCATGCTAATTGAATCCTTCACCTTGCACTCAAAGTTTATTTTCCAGCCTTGATACTATGCGTGCTAAAGCAACAAAGCCTTTGGGATCCTAATTGTTGTGCAGAGAGCATTAATTATCCCTCATGACTACTTTTATGCCAGGCAGGGATACATTAGCTCCTGCAATTGTTCATTAAATGTTAGCCATTGTTCGTCCATCATCACCTTCCATTTTAATAAAGATTGATATTTTTTATGGTTGTTCTTCTTTAATGGACCTCTCAGGAAAAGATTATTAATTCAACTTTTTACATTGTACATTGCTCTGATTGGGTTAGCATGGGCCAACATGCCTTCTTGTCCACACTTAAGCAATTCTTCCCATCGCACTAATACCAATATCATTTCTCACTGTTGCAGTGACTTCATTATTTTCTCCATCTCCTTTTCAGTTTGCCTGTCTGTCCTAATTATTGAATACTTAACTGCCATCCATGGTTACCCTGAAGCTGCAATGCAAGCGTTATTGTATCCATTTATCCCTATTTTGCAGTCAATTTGTCTACTTTGTAACACATAATTCGCTCATTTAGATACAGTACTTTTATATTCATTTTTTTCAAGGCATCTTAACACTTTTATTTGGAGACCTATTTGTCATTGTCACATTTTCCTGAATTCAGCTCTTTTTGCTAACGTTTCTGTTCTTTCCTAACACAAACTGGTCAATCTTATCCATTTTTTCCCCCTAACTCTGCTTCCACATTGTTACCCTGTAACATTCTAGGACCACTCGGGCTCTTTGTACCACTGTTCCCATACTTTATTTAGTTTAAAGTCTTATTTATCTCCCTATCACTAGAACTAGTTAATAACTAGTTAAGGTACAATGCTCGACAACAGGAGGACTCTCTCCTTCTCTAATAACCGTGTTTGTGCCTCATAAATGGAAACCACTTTTCCCGCACCAGTCTGTGCTTCACATAACCATCTAACTGAACGTTTTAACTTTGAGCGAAATTACTCATGACTAATAATAATCCAGAAGTTATTGCCTCTGTTTTGTTCTTTTTATTTAGCCCCTTGTTGCATAAAATTTCAAAAGATATTCTGTATCCGACTTATAAAGTTGGTAGATACATTGACTGCTGGATTCTTCCCCTATGGTCCAGTCAGGAATTTATATTAATTTAATTATTTAGTACTGTCAAATTTAATTGCTTTAGTAATTTTAACTATTTGCTAATATTTTGTTAAATGGATTTTAGTTAGCGATTAGTGCTCCTCACCTGGCCCTAATAGGTGTCAAAGTTTGTTTCTTAAAAAGCAGATAGCAACAAAATTGTTAAAGGTAAACCATGGCAATCTTTAATTGATTCGTCAGACGGGAGTGGCAAATCTACAATGAGCACAAATGTTGCTCAGTGCTTCTCGGGCTCCACTCACAAAACAAAGGAATTGGCACAATTATAGATTTTTCTTATCAGTAAAACACTCCTACCAAGTCTGAATATGGCATGACTTGAACATTCTATCGCCTTTCAGAATATAGGAAAAGCAGGGTCCAAATCAAGCTCATCCAATAACAAGTTATTACTTATCTCTGGGGCGCCAGCTATATTTTTTCAATCTTGGCTTCTTTATGGCCTTGAAAGAACACATGTTATTATGCAGGCTTCCATCTTAATGCCTTAAAACGACAACCTGTCCTCCATATTGTGTTCCATATAATTTGCAAAGCCATTCAGACTTGGTACCGAGCCATTCTTTTGTTCTACTAACCCATGCTTTTGTAGAAGAAGTACTCCATTTTAGTTTTGACTATTAGCACTTTCATAGGCATCTAAGCCTTTTCATCTCTGGCATTGTCTATCCCTCTAACAATACTGGCCTTCACTATATCTGCATCACTTTTAACTCCCTCACTAGAGTTACAGTCTCTTTTGCAATGTGCACGCAGGTTGCAAAAGGTTCAAATTAACTTGATCAAACACGGTTCAAGGCTTCTCCACACACCTTTCACTTGCATTCTTACCATCTGGTCTGTCTTCTTGTGTTCCGTCTACTCTAAATGTTTTAATCTTAGGGATGTGATGCCTCTTGGAACAAACGGTCCTAATAAATTTCTCCCTCACTGGCTTAATGCATGTTTGTGGCTTGGACTGTTGCAAAATGTCTAAATTGTTTGAGCCACAGGCATTTACTGCATAAGTAATGACCTTCACAAGCTCCTATACATTGCAGCAGCAAGATATCTCCTGTTCTCTCATTTATGTAGGTTTGATTAATTAGTTTTGTGATATTTAATTTAATTTATATGCTGGTTATTAGATTAATTGGCTACTATAATTATCCCGTGTAGGTTCAAGGTAGGAGAAACATGGGGTAAAGTTGATGGCCATGCAAAAGCGTATATATGTTACAGGAAAAATACACGGGAGAATAGAAAAGCTCTGACGACCACCATGAACTTGATGCCATAAGAAAGTTAAAGTCAAAAGAAATTTGAGATTTACAGATTGTGGTGGATTGCAATTCCAAGAAAAAGGAAGAGAAAAAAGAGTTTGATCGTGGCTTTCAGAGCTGTCATTGTGGAGTTTGCATGTTCTCCTTGTGGCCACGTGGATTTTTTCTGAATAGGCAGTTTCCTCCTGTATCCCAAGGACGATGGCTGTTTGCTTAATTGGTAACTTGGAAATTGCCTTTAGTGCAGATAGGTGGTAGGAGAATCGGAGAGGAATTGATGAGCACACGAGAGGGAATAGATTGGAGGAAAATAAACAGAATGAGGTCAATGGGATTTCTCCGATCGAATGCTGAATGGCGTAAGGGAAAAACAAATCGTCCTCTCACTAAACACTGACAAACAAACGGCTTCTTCCATAATATCATAAGACATAGGAGCAGAATTAGGCCATTCAGCCCATCGAGTCTACTCTGCCATTCAATAATTTTTCCCTCTCAACCCCATTCTCATGCCTTCTCCCATGACCTTTATCGCCCTTCCTAATCAAGAACCTATCAATCTCCACCTTAAAAATACCCAATGTCTTGGCCTCCACAGCAGGGCCGTCTTAACAGCATTATAGGCCTCTTGGCAAAGCAGTGCACTGGGGCCCCTACACTTCCAGTTTCTTTATGTTGAATCAAATATGCCGTCACGCACTTGCGATGTTCTTCTCCATTTTCATGTTCTACAGTAACATTTTCTACAATACATAGATTAGCATGTGGCCCCTATGCTCGTGGGGCCCCGAGCAACTACCAAGCATGCCCGTGCATTAAGACAGCCCTGCTCCACAACTGTCAGTGGCAATTAATTTCACAGATTCACAATCCTTTGGCTGAAGACATTTCTCCTCATTTCCTTTTTAAAGATGCGTCCCATTATTCTTTGGCTGTTCCCTCTTGTTCTGCGCTTTCCCATTACTGGAAACATCCTGTCCACATTCACTCTATCTAGGCCTTTCATTATCCGGTAGGTTGTAATGGAATCACCCCTCATCCTTCTAAACTCCAGTGAGTGTCGGCACAGAACCTTCAAACTCTCCTATGTTAACCCAATCATCCCCAGGATAATTCTCATTAATGGCCTCTGGATCTTCTTCAAATTCAGCACTTCCTCAGATATGGGACCTAAAACTTCTCATAATATTCCAAATGTGGCCTCACCAGAGCCTGATAAAGCCTCAGCATTACCTCCTTGCTTGCATATTTTAGTCCCTTCAAAATAAATGCTCGCATTGCTTTTGCATTCCTTACCACTGACTCAATCTGTAAATTAGCTTTAACTTTGCTACGTTGTATTCCATTCTCAGAGGAACATTTGCTCACTCCTGGTTTATGGTGTCCAGATTATCTTTTTCTTTATGATTAACAGTTCAGCGATGCTTAGTCAGGTTTATTGAGAGACACTAACTTACTGTGTATATATAGTTGCTTGGAATTGGGTTGCTGTGAGTCACCTCCTTTGCCATCCTCTTCTAAACCTTTTTTTGTAGGGATTAAAGTGTTAATTGCTGAATATTTTTTAGTATATGTACAATAATAAATGTAATGTCGTATTTTCATAGCTTTTAGTTTAAATAATTGTCAACGTAAAGGAGCCAAAAATAAACTCTTCTCATCAACTAATATGATTCCTTTTAAGGCATATATTCGTGGGCAAATTATTTCAAACTCCACGGGATTAAAAAATAAACTCAAAATGAAATACGTATATTGGCTGATGAGATTAAAGAAATTGGTAAAAAATATTCAAAAGCTCCTAGTTTAGAGTTCTATAAGAATAGAGTTGAACTTCAATTGAGACATGATTTGTTATTGGTATCACCGATTGAGAATCAGCTACTTAAAATCAAAAGTCAATTTTATATACATGGCGAAAATCTGTTAAATTACTCGCTAATCGTCAGATTACTAAAGTGTGTAAACGGGATGGTACACTGACTGTAGACCATGATGAAATTAATAAATCCTTTCAGGAATTTTATATCTCCCTATACCAATCAGAATTTCTTACTGATTCCAATATAATGCATGAGTTTTCAAAGAAACTGAACTTGCCAAATTTACCACATAATGAGTCTCTATTGTTAGACGAACCCATCACGGAGGAAGAAATACAGAAAGCAATCCTCTCGATGAATTCTGGTAAAGCTCCCGATTTAGATTACCACAATCCTTTTATGAGGCATCTATTTCTTTAATTCTTAAAAACGATGAAGACCCTACTGGCAGAATAAAAATTCCAGACTAAGTAAAAAATACTTACAGAAATCAAAAAAAGACAGTGGCTTGGCACTGCCGAATGTTAGATTCTACTATTGGGCTGTTAATGCTTGTTATTTAACGTTTTGGATGAAAGATCTAGAAGATACCCAATGCCCAGGATGGATAAATCTTGAACGTGATTCTATGCAAGGGCTATCATTGGCTTCTATTCAAGGGGCCTCGTTACCGTTTACAATTATGAGATCGAATAAATATACGACTAATCCAATAATAAGACATACATTCCGAATATGGTTTCAATTTCGTAAGTTTTTTGGATTGAATGATTTTGTCTTATCGAGTTCTATCACATCTAATTTTTTCTTCCAACCTTCTAGTACTGATCAAGCCTTTCTGTTATGGAAGAGGAAGGGATTAATAGCTTTTCGTGATTTACTTTTTGATGGTTGTTTTATGTCTTTTGAACAACTCTCCAATAAATATAATCTACCTAACACATTTTTTTAGATATTTACAAATTAGAAATTTTTTGAAGGCTACTCTACCCTTTTTTCCGTTACCACATCAAACCGAAATCTTGGAAAAAAAATTTACATTTGAACCCTTATCCGAAAGGCTTAATAACGACTATTTATGAGTTGGTTTTGAAATTACAAATAGGTACATTTGATAAAATTAAGTATGACTGGGAAAGAGAACTCCAAATTTCTCTACCTATTGAGAAATGGGAGAGGATTCTTCAATTAGTTAATAACTTCCTCAATGTGTGCAAGACACGCTTTGATACAATTCAAGGTGGTTCACAGAGTTCGTATGTCAAAAGATAAGTTAGCTAGTTTTTATGGCCATATAAATCCTACCTGTGACAGATGTAACTCTGAAGTGGCCTCACTGACTCATATGTTTTGGTCCTGCCCACTTTTGGAAAAATATTGTAAAGAAATCTTTGATACTATTTCTGTAGTTTTAGGTATTGATTTACAACCTCATCCTATTACTGCAATTTTTGGGCTACCAATGTTAGATTCTATTCATTTGTGCCGTTCCGCCCATCGGTTGATTAGTTTTACCACATTATTGCTATTTTATTTAAATGGAAAGACTCTAATCCTCTGACCACACTCAATTGGTACTCTGAAACTATATCATGTTTAAATTTAGAAAATATTAGGAGTGACATTATTGACCCCTTGGATAAATTTGATAGGACATGTGGAAGATTTATTCAACATTTTCACACAACATAAATTGTCCCCTCTCCGTTATAATAATTATTTTAGCTTTATACGGTGGAACGAACTTGACGACAAACAGGGACTTAAATTGTTGAAATTCTTTGCAGCCCGGATTCTGTTTTGCTTTTTTTTCTAGTTTAGGGGGGTTTTGTTTTTTTCTTTTTTTCTCTTTTTTTCTTTTTTTTCTTGTTATCTTTTAGTTTTTTTATATATGTTCTTTTAAACACTTAACTATATTTACATAGAGACCAGGAAGTCTATATTCAATGTGTATTTTGACACTGGACTCGTATTTAGGTTATACCTGTTATTAATGTAATCCTGATCCCTATGTATCAAAATAATTGTTATGTTTATCTTTTTTTGTTGTTGTTTTGTTTTTGGTTTGGGGAAAAAAAACTAATAAAAAGATTTTAAAAGAATATGATTCCTGTTCCAAAAAGCCACTCCTCGCTTTTGGGGCTCCACTGCCATCCCTTTCACCTAATCATAATTTCTGGTCTCACCATTAAACTTTTGGATACGGTTAAGATAAATATACAAAAGTGGAAGTCAACCCAGACAATTCCATACAAGATAATTGCACCTACCATAATATGGGACTGGACAGCACAAACTTCTAACTTATTTCTATTTTTTTTATAATCTAAGTTTGTTTTATCTAACATTTCCTCTTTTTTATTTTCATATTTTAAGGCTCATTGAGTGGGAATCGTCTGCCTACCCCAATAAAAAAAATTTCGGTGGCTTCTTCTCCCAGCATTGTTACTCCATGTCGTAAAGGGATAATACCACAAAGGGGGCCACATTCAACCCCTGTTGTAAAACCAGCCTGCGTTGCTTTGAAGGAAACCTCTACTCCTCAACCCATTTCTGCAGGAGTGTCAGAAGTACCTGTTAAAACTACTTCACAGCGTACATTTGTAGCAGTTAATGGTGTTGGTCAAACTATCAATGCATGGCATCTTGTTCCCCATCAGCCACTGGTACTTTCTCTACTGCAGCTGCCTCAAGGACAGATAAATATGACAAATGTCATCATAACTGCTGGACCATCATTGACGCTTGTGAATCAGTCATCTGGTTTACAGTCATTTGAAAAAACAGGCTTTGAGAAGACTGCCAACCAGAATAACAAGTCAGAAGATAAGTTGATTGAACCTGGGCTAGAGAAAATTCATGTTGCCGATTCTGAGCTTATTGAGACAACGGTGACTAAGGGTGTACCAGATGAGGACCATGTAAATGCTGATCCATCATCAGAAGTTAAACAGGAGACTGATGCATTTCCTTCCCCGCCTTCAGTCAGTGAGGTGGACGATGAGGATCATACTATGGACCATCAAAATGCATTAGAACATCCTACTCCAGCAGTGGTTTCAAAGGTACCTGTTAAAACTACTTCACAGGCTAAGTTTGTTGTTGTTAATGGTGTTGGTCAAAATATCAATACAAGTCATATTGTTCCCCTTCAGCCAGTGGGAGTTACTCTACTGCAGCTGCCTCAAAGACAGAAAAGTGTGTCAAATACCATCATAATAGCTGGAAAGTCATTTGTACTCTAGTATTTGTCCATTACTTTGATTTGCTTGTACAGGTACACAACATTTTATCCGAAATTCCGGAAACCGAAAAGCTCCGAAAACCGGACATTTTTTCCAGGATGTCGTCTGCACACCAAAGCTCGCGTTTGGCGCCAAACTTGACCCGAAATGACCCACGGTCAACCCAGGTCTGTACTACTGTAGCGGCTGCCTCCTCCCCGGAGACCGTAGACACTTAAACATCTGTAAATCATTGCTTAAATGTTAGTCAGTTAGTTTGGAGGGCTTTTATGTGGTGGGGTGGGGGTTGAAGGGGTGAAGGGGGGAGGTGAAGGGGTGAAGGGGGAGGTGAAGGGGGTGAAGGGGGAAACTTTAATTCTTAGTCCCCTACCTGGTAGGAGAGGCGTGGGAGCGGGCAATGCCCTACCGGGTCGCCGTGCGGTAAGCTCCGGAGCGCTGTGGCCGCCGACTCCCAACACAAGAGCTGGGGCTGCGGGCGTCCGGCCGCAGGCGGCGCCGGTTGGAGCTCCGACCCCGGCGAACTCGATCCCTGGCTCCGCGGCGCTCCAAATCCAGCTCCGCCCGCGGCCAGCCGCCCGCAGCCCCAGCTCCGCGATGTTGGGAGTCGACGGCCACAGCGCTCCGGAGCTTACCGCACGGCGACCCGGTAAGGCATTGCCCGCTCCCCGCTGGTATCCCAGCGCTGCGCCACCGCCGACTCCCAACATCGCGGAGCTGGGGCTGCGGAGCCAGGGATCGAGTTCGCCGGGGTCGGAGCTCCAACCGGCGCGGCCTGAGGGCTACAAGTGCCAACTTCCAACATCATGGAGCTGGGGCTGTGGAGCCAGGGTCGGAGCTCCAACCGGCGCCGCCCGCGGCCAGACGCCCGCAGCCCCAACTCTGCGATGTTGGGAGTCGGCGGCCACAGCGCTCCGGAGCTTACTGCACGGCGACCCGGAAAGGCATTGCCCGCTCCCCGCCTCTCCGACCAGGTAGGGGACTAAGAATTAAAGTTTCCCCCTTCACCCGCCCCCCCCCCCCACCACATAAATGCCCTCCAAACTAACTGACTAACATTTAAGCAATGATTTACAATGATTCCCCGGTCTCCGGGGAGGAGGCAGCCGCTCCAGACTTTCAAAGCCGCCCGAGCTACCTACCTAATCTATGCTAAAAATCTACCATTCCGAAATCCGAAAAATTCCGAAATCCGAGAAGTGTCTGGTCCCAAGGCTTTCGGATAAAAGGTTGTGTACCTGTAATACAAGGGGCGGAAGCAATAAGACAAGCACTGTTCATTTTCTCAGAGTTCCTCCATACAATACCATTCAGAGTACCATTTGTAGCCTGCCCGCAGCATCAAGTTTTGAATCCTACATATTCCAGTTCCTTCTGATTGGAAGCAATCTTTTTAATAAGGCTTCCACCTGATTCTAAACTAGCATATTACAGATGGACACAAAATGCTGGAGTAACTCAGTCGGTCAGGCAGCATCTCTGGAGAAAAGGAATAGGTTACATTTCAGGTCAAGACCCTTGTTCAGACTGAATGTCAGGTGAAAGGGAAACGAAAGATAACATGTTCAGCAATCTTCCCTGTCCCTATACCTCCTCCCTCGACTCTGTTCAGGGACCCCCGACAGTCCTTTCAGGTTAGGCAAAGGTTTATTTGCACCTCCTCCAACCCCATTTACTGTATCCGTTGTTCTAGGTGTGGCCTCTTATACATCAGTGGGAGCTAATATAGACTGGGCGATCGTTTTGCTAAACACCTCCGTTCTGTCGCCCTGCCCTACGTGATTTCCCAGTTGCTGGACACTTTAACTCCCCTTCCCATTGCTACACTGACCTTTTTGTTCTGGGCTTCTTCCATTGTCCAGTGAGGCTAAATGTAAATTGGAGGAACAGCACCTCATATTTTGCTTGGGCAGTTGACAACCCAGCAATATGAACATTGATCTCTCTAACTTTAAGTAATCCTTGCATCCCTTCTCTCTGTCCCTCTCCCACCCTAGTAGTCGTTCTGTTGAGTTTCATTGTCTATAACTTGTTATCACCTAGCCTACAGCCAACAGTGGACCGTTGTGGGCTCCACTGTTCCATGATCATCGTTACTTTTTTGCATAGGAGGTGGTGCACAGCTTTTTCTCATGTTGGCCCTACAGCACCAACGTCACTCTCCCCTCTTTCACACTGTGCATCCTGGCATTTGTTTCTATTGGAGAATATCTCTGCCTTTAAGGACCAATCCATTTCTGGAATGAGTGTGCAATAAATTAGCGGAAGATTTGTGAACTGCACTCTTTCTAGATGATAATCACCAACGCCACATCAAGGATTTTTTGAATCAATTTTGCAAGTTCTTGCAGGGAAGTACAAAATACAAAAATGATTCAACTTGTCAAAAAAGGTTAAAAATCCAATTTCTAGGCAGTCTATTTTAGTGACAAATGCAAGATGACATGTCATGGATTTCAAGTTTATACTTAATTTCTATAAAGTGTGAAAAGGGCTGATGCTGTTCTTCAAAAATGTAGTGTTTTGGATAGTGCGTGAAGGGTCAGTATCGTGCTTTACTAACCTTAATGTTTTCACAGTTCGACTCAACGTCCAGTGAAGAGGCAATGGACATCGAGACTGTGGAGGAACTCTCTGAGAAAATCAACATTGATCATCTTATTGCTTCTGCCTCTCGTCTTACAAGCAAATCAAAGTATTGTGAATTTTTTATCAATCTGGTTAACATAATGTGTATACTTACAGATTTCATCTGTTAAATCTGCATATGGGAGTATTGATGTAAATGTTCATATTGAGCACTGTTCCCATTAGTAGATGGTACAAGCACCACAAAGTACAGATTCAAAATATTGTCAAAAGTTGCAAAGGATGATGCGAGTAAAATATTTTTGAAGTAAAAGGTAGTTAAGACTGGAATTTGCAATCAGAGCTTTTGAAAATATATAGGGGATAGGCATAAGTGAGAATAATCTGCAGACGGTGGAAAACCGAGCAGCTGCCTGGATAGCTCTACTACTGCAGCAGGTCAGGTGCCTCTTTTGGAACTGCAAATGTTTTATGACTGTCTGTATAGTGCATTTACAACCTTAGTAGCAGTGTTGGCAGGTCAGTGCTGTATCGGAGGAAGTTTAGGTTTGAGATAGCTGAACAAATGTATGAGATGAAACCTTGTGTAGTATACTCATTTGTTTGGAAGTGGTGATGTGTCTTACTAAGATTGTGATCAGAACAGAACTTTTGGGCGATGTGTTGAGGATTTGATGTGTGGGAAATGTTTCGCTCACTAGATCTCCAAGTAATTAAAATAATGAATGGTTTGTGTCACATGCTTAATATCTCCCTCAAGTGGCTTGTTGAAAGCTGTTGTCTTGGAACAGATATGAAACATACTTCATTTTAATTGGATTAGGTTTATTTAAAGTACACGAACTTTTGTTTTGGTAGAAATTTATTATGTAGGTCTTCAGCTTGTTTGAAATAATTATTTTAACGTGTCCATAACAGAGAATCTCAGCTGTCTCAGATGATAGGTGAAGTACTGAAACCTTTTCTATGTATCTTTGCAGGTAACTGAATAGATGCAAGCTGTGAGGAGTGAGACATAGATTTAACATAATCTCAAAAATTAACAATATAGACCATTTGATTCTTGTATACACGTGGTTTGTAAATGTTATCCTGGCTAATCTCACCTTCCAGCAATAGATCTGTAGTCCTACTCTTTAATACATATTCCAGTATTTTTAAGTCACTACAGCAGCTTCTGTTCCAAAGAAAATAAACCCACCCTATTCAATCTTTTTCATGGCTATCCTCATCGATTTCCTTTGAACTTTATTCAGTGTAATCTAATTTTTCTGTGATGTCACTGCAATAGGAAGGATGCCATTAAAGATTTACAAGGATGTTGTCAGGCATTGAGGGGCTGAGCTTGAGAGGTTGGGCAGGCTAAAACATTATTCCTTAGACGGGCATGATGTTGAAGGGTGATCTTATAGTGATGTATGAAAGTATAAGAGAAATAGATAAGAAAAAGACAAGCACATATGTTTAAGGTGAGGGGGCAAGATTTAATATGAACCTAAGGGGCAACTTTTTCACTCTGAGGTTGGTGGATATATGGAACAAGCTGCCAAAGGAGGTACTATAACAGTATTTTAAAAACACTTGGGTAGAAAAGGTTTAGAGGAATAACGGCCAAACGTGGGCAAGTAGGACTAGCTAAAACGAGGAATCTAGGTTGGCCTGGACGAGTTGGGCCAAAGGGCCTGTTTCCATGCTGTATTACTCTTAAGACTCCAAAACTAGAACTGTTTGCAGTATTTAAGTGGTCAAATATAATTCCGGCATAATCTCCCTGCTCTTGTATTCCACTCCTCAACCTAGCCTGTTTCATTACCTTTTTAATTATCTTGTCAACACACTCCTAGGGTACTGTGTTGCTCCACAGTTTTCATTATCCTCTACTTTTATTGCATCTCTCCCTCACACCTTGAGATTCAACGTAATTTGAAGTTTTTGTGCTCAACTGAGTAGTCAAGTAATATCTTGCTGCATCTTAGAGCTGTTTTTCTCGCTGTCAATCACATGCACATTTTTTGTATTATTTACAAACTTGTTTAACACACCCCATTTATTTAAATTTTAAAGCATTAATATATTGTACAAAAAACTCGGTACCCGGACGTGGCGTCAAAGGACGAGAAGCCGAAGCAATAAAGTGGAAGCCAAATAACTGAATGGAAAAGAAGCCGAAATGGCAAATATCCATAAGCTTACGAAGCCAAAAAGCCAACTAACCGAAAGAGCAGGACGCCTAAAAGCCAACTGAAAGGATTGGATGCCTAAAAGCATGGGGGCTGTCCCGAGGGATGTTCTCCTTCGGCCGCTTACAACTTGGTGCTCACGTTCAGTGTGCCCAGTCACCCTCCAGCCCAGGGCAGTCTTGTGTGGGAAAATTACCCCACCCTCCCATCTCCCCCGGCCAGTGACGTGATGGACGCGGGGGTCCGGACCAATCGCTGACAAGTCCTGCCCCCCCCCCGGCGATGTCATGTCTGTTATTTGACTTTTTGGCACAGCGGCCTTTTGGTGAGTTGGCTTCTAGGCGACACGGCCTTTCAGTTAGATGGTGTTTCGGCATAGCGACCTTTCGGTGAGTTCGCTTTTAGGCGTCCCATCCCTTTCGGTTAGTTGGCTTTAGGTGTCCCGCCCTTAAGGTTAATTGTCTTTTCGGCTTCATTTCCGTTCGGTAATTTGGCTTCCACTTCTTTGCTTCGGCTTCTCGTCCTGCGACGCCATGTCCGCACACGTAAAACTCTGTGAAACCTGTCCGCACACGTAAAACTCTGTGAAACCCAATTGGTAGTAGCTTTCCATTGCCAAAAATAACCATCACATGCTATCTTCTACATTCTTCATCTTGTCAGGTTTTGAATTTAGTTTGGTACCCGCCATTGCCTTCTGCCATTCAGCAAAAAAGACTTTGCAACAGGTTGGGAGACTGTGCAAAGAAGTGGCAGATGGAATGCAATATAGCGAAGAATGGAATTGTGCATTTTGGTAGTAGGATTAAAGATGTAGACTATTTTCTTAATGGGGAGCTAATGCAGTAATTGGAGATGCAAAGGGTCTTGGGAGTGCTGGTGCAGTTTCCCAACAAGTTGATTTGTACGTTGAATCGGCAGTGAGGAAGTCAAATGCAATGCTACAATTTTTTTCAAGTAGACTAAAATATAAAAACAGGGATGTAATGCTGAGGGTATATAAGACATTAGTACGATCGTATTTGGAGTATGGGGGGATGTTTTGGGCTGAGGATGGATGAAGAATATCAGGAAGAATGTGAAGGCGTTGGAGAGGGTCCAGAGGAGGTTTAAGAGAATGATCCCAGGAATGATTGGGTTAACCTGACGAGTGTTTAAAGGCGCTGGGCCTGTTCTCGCTGGAATGTAGAAGAATGAGGGCAGTTTTCATTGAAACCTACCAAATAGTGAAAGGCCTGGATAGAGTTGAAGTGGAAAGGATGTTTCCACTGGTGGGAGAGTCGAGAACTGGAGGCCATTACCTCAGAATTAAAGGACGTACCTCTTGAAAGTAGATGAGAAGGAATTTATTTAGTTAAAGGGTGGTGAATCTGGATATCATTGCCAAAGGAGGCCATGGAGGCCAAGTCAATTTTTACAGCGAAGATTGACAGATTCTTAATTAGTAACAGTGTTAGGAGTTATGGGGAGAAGACAGGTGAATGGTGCTGAGAGGGAAAGATAGATCAGCCATGATTGAATGGTGGAATAGACTTGATGGGCCGAATGCCCTAATTCCTCTCCTATGACATGAACTATTCCAGCTGTATAATGGAGTGCAACTCTTGTACTCAGTGCCCCATCCAATGAAGGCAAGCATGTCAAGGTGTTCACCACCTTGTCTATCCAGTTGCCACTTTCAAGGGGCTATGTACTTGTGCCCCTAGGTCTCTGTGCTACAATGCATGTCATTCACTATATATGATCTATGCCCTGTCATTCACTGTATATGTCCTGTCCAACCTCCCAAAAGCAACACTTCCGCTTGTCTGATTTAAATTCCATCTACCAATCCTTGGTTGTATTTCCCAGTTGATCTAAAGTCTGTTTTAGCTTTAGAAACCCCAGAGAGTTATGAATCTGTTAAATTCTCTGCCGCAGAAGGCAGCAGAAGCCAATTCACTGGATTTTTTTCAAGAAAGAGTTAGGTTTAGCTCTTAGGGCTAAAGGAATCAAGGGATATGCGGGAAAAAGCAGGAACGGGGTACTGATTTCAGATGATCAGCCGTGATCGTATTGAATGGCGGTGCTAGCTCGAAGGGCCGAATGGCCAACTCCTGCACATATTTTTCTATGTTTCTATGTTTCTTCACTGTCTACCACATCACCAATTTTGGTGTCATATACAGAATAACCAATATATCAATTAATATATATGACAAATAACAGGGGACCCAGCACCGATCCGTGCAGCAAACCACTGGTCACAGGATTCCAATCTAGCAACTCCCCTGTAACCCTCTTTCCTTGCACCAAGCCAATTTTGATTCCAATTGGCTAACTCGCCCTGTATCCCAAGTGCCCTAACGTGGATCAGCCTATCATGTGGATCCTTGTCAAAAGCCTTGCTGAAGTGCATGTTGGCCACCTCCTCATCTATCCTCTTGGTCTCCCTTTCAAAAAATCTCAAATCAAATTCATGAGGCACTTCATGAGGCCATGCAATCCTTGCCTCACCAAATGTAGATAGATCTTGTTTTTCATAACTCCCTTCAGTAACTTTGCCATCATTGATTTAGGTTTGTTTCTGTCTTTATTAAATAAAGTCTCATTAGTCACTCTCCAATTTTCCAGTACCTTACCTGTGACGATATATTTAAAAAAAAACTCTGCCTGGACCACACCAATTTCTTATTTCCAACAATGTCCTGGGATGCACTTCGTCGGACCTTGGGGATTTATCCATCTTTATGCGCTTCAACATCACCAGGCCCACCTCTTCTGTAATTTTGTTATGTTCCAGGACATCACTATTCTTTTTCTCCAATTTCTTAGTTGATACAATCCTTTTTCAATCTAGTAACATTTCTGATAGTGTCATGTTCTGTTCATTTGAAAGTGTTATGCAATGCTTCATTAGTTGGATTAGAAGTTATTTGTAAATCATTTTTGTCCATTTTTCATTTTCAGTGTGTATTTTGCTTCAGTCCTTTGTTTTTATTTCTCTGCAGCATCTTGAAATGCCTCCCGAATATTTATTCAACAAATCCATCCAATGTTGCATCATCTGAATACTATGCAGAGCCTTTTAAAATTATTGTCAAGGAAGAGCCTCCAGATGACTATGAATATAACCATGTAGCAAACCCAGTAATCCTTGATTGTGATGGACTAAAATGTAAAGATGAGAAGGAATTTTCAGATTCAGAAGGATGGGATGGTGGAACTAATTGTGATTTACAAAATAAAACTATGAACAAAAGCTCCATCAATGAAGTGGATGCAACTTCATCTGCAGCTGCGAAACAGCCACTAATCAGTCCTATAGGAGTAGCTAAATGCCTCCAGAATATTTATTCAACAAATCCATCCAGTGTTGCATCATCTGAATGCCATGAAGAGCCTTTTAAAATTATTATCAAGGAAGAGCCTCCAGATGACTATGAATATAACCATGCAGCACACCCAGTAATCCTTGATTGTGATGGACTAAAATGTAAAGAAGAGAAGGAATTTTTTAATTCAGAAGGATGGTACCGTGGAACTAATTGTGAGTTACAAAATAAAACTACGAGCATATGCTCCATCAATGAAGTGGATGCAATTTCATCTGCAGTTACCAAACAGCCACTAATCAGTCCTGTAGGAGTATTTAAATGCCTCCCGAATATTTATTCAACAAATCCATCCAGTGTTGCATCATCTGAATACCATGAAGAGCCTTTTAAAATTATTGTCAAGGAAGAGCCTCCAGATGACTACGAAGATAACCATGTAGTAAACCCAGTAATCCTTGATTGTGATGGACTAAAATGTAAAAAAGAGAAGGAATTTTTAGGTACAGAAGGATGGGATGGTGAAACTAATTGTAATTTACAAAATAAAACTCGGATCAACAGTTCCATTAATGAAGTGGATGCAACTTCATCTGCATTTACCAAGCAGCCACTAATCAGTCCTATAGGAGTAGATAAAGCCAAAATGCTGAGTGTGGAAAGTACCAAAGTACCTGCAGTTTATTTTGAGCCGTGCAGTTTTTCAAACGGCACCGTAAAATTATCTGAACTGCCACAACAGCTACTGTCTTCTTGTCAGTGGAAAGGGGGACCAATACCCATAGCTCTCCAGTCCCCCAATTCTTCAAAAAAACCTACCCATTCATCTAGCTCTGCTGAAAATTCTCAAGTGGAGAATGCACATTCAAAATCCGTATGCTCCAGACCCAAAGAAAGTAGCTCTGCATCAGAAAAAAACGTGAATAAAACCAGTACTTCCACAGTTTCAAATAATCCAACTGCTTCACATGGTACGCCCCCTGAGAAAACCTCTGGAGAAGGTTTCAGATTTTGTAAGATGAAATATACAGAAAAGGCATTCAATTCTGGGATCTGGAGAACTCCACAGGTACGTGGTGGCTACAGTGCATACTATCATTTAAAATTTACTGCAGTTACTCATCTGAGCTATTCTGGCCGCACCTCCCAAACCAATTGTCTGTACCACTTAGAAAGACATGGGCAGTAGTATCTGGTGTGATGCTCAAACCCCAAGCACAGCACCTACAATGACATAATGTTGAAGAACTTGTACATGCTGATTAAGTTACAGTCCTATTCCAACCTCATTCTCAATTTGAGCATCTCAGTGAATGGACATGTTTTGAAAGCCTGTAGCTTGACGGGTTTCATGGCGATTGATAGACTGAGCTTGTGGCATTCCAGAGCTCTCCATACATCCCCTGACCATCAACTGGTGTGCGACCAACCAATCATATGTTTATCATTGATTGAAAATTAAAAAAACATACTGTAAGTTTGAAGAAAAAACACAATGCTGCAAAAAATGGCCGCAGGCAACATCTGTGGAGAGAAAAATAGTTAACATTTCAGGCAAAAGACTCCCGATTAGGAGGAGAAACAAGAATCTGTAGATGCTGGAATCTTGGGCAAAACATGAAGTGCTGGAATAACTCAGCGGGTTAGACAGCATATCTGGAGAAAAGGAATAGGTGACGTTTCGTGTTGAGTCCATTCTTCAGACTGAGTCTGGGACAGGGAAAAGAGAGATACAGACGGTGATGTAGAGAGTGATATAGAACAAGTAAATGAAAGATATGCAAAAAAGTAACGATGATTAAAGGAAACAGGCCATTGTTAGCTGTGTGTTAGGTGAAAACGCGTTACACAGGTTTAATCCAGCATCTGCAGTTCCTTACTACACGTGGTTTATCAAGTACTTGGCTCAAGGTCTTGTGCAGAGCAGAAAGGCCTTACACATTAGAACGAGTACAGACAATGTGACCCAACAAGATGACTTTAAAGCTGGTACAACTTAGGTGGGGAAGGGATGGAGAGAAAGGGAATGCAAGGGTTACTTGAATTTATAGAAATCAATTATACCACAGTTGTAAGCTGCCCAAGCAAAATATGAGATGGTGTTCCTACAATTTGCATTTGGCCTCACTCTGACAGAGGAGGACACCTACAACAGAAAGATCACTGTGGGAATAGGAAGGGGAATTAAAGTGATTGGCAACCGGGAGATGAGATGGGTCAGGCCAACTGAGCGAGGTATTCAGCAAAATGATTGCCCAGTCTACATTTGGTATCGCCAATGTACACGAGTCCACACCTTGAACATCGGACACAGTAGATCAAATCAAAATCAGAATCACAGCAGTTTTCTCTTCCTTTGTCCACCTCTTAAGGTCGAGACCTGTCTGAAGAAGGGTCTCGACCCACAACGTCGCCCATTCCTTCTCTCCAGAGATGCTTCCCAAAGATACTAGAGCAAGAGCAAGATGGTCCACTCGGCGAAAAAGCCATAGTAGGTCATGGGTAATTGTTTTCCGCCATCTTGGTGCTGCTCCTCCAATTTGCGGTGGGACTTACTCTGGCCATGGAGGAGGCCCAGGACACAAACGTCTGATTTGGAATGGGAGGGGGAGTTAAAGTGCTGAGTCACTGGGAGATCTAGTTGGTTAATGCAAACTGTGCGGAGGTGTTGGGTGAAGCGATCGACAAGCCAGCACTTGGTCTAACTACGGGACAGACATCTCTAGATCCCAATATTCCCCCAACACAGCGAGGAATGTCGACACCATAGGGCTACCGATTTTTTTTGTCCAGAATTAGTGGAGTTAATAGGTTTAAATTGTTTAGTGACTTTCTCGCAATGCTTGAAGCGCTTGTGTTAAATTCCTTCTGATTTATTAGAGCAACAGCTGAGATGTATCATATGCACCCAAGTGCCTATTGGATTGGTAGACGGATGGACTAATGTGCTAGACAGAAAATGCTGGACTAACTCAACGGGACAAGCAGCACCTCTGGCAGGGAGGAAAACGTTTTAAAAGAAAATTAACTAAATTATGAATTTGGTAGATGAGCTCTATCACACACGCACGTGCGCTAGGCATTACGGAAGTTGGAGTCGTTTTCCCAAAATGGCGGAGGTTCCACTCCGCTGCCTGCTCCACGTCAGTCCATTGGATTTTGCAGGAATGGTCTATCTTCGCCTTCTACGGTCTTTGATGCTTCCTGTCCCGCTGAGTTACTCCAGCTTTTTGTGTCTATCTTCATCTTAATTTCTATTATTTTTTTCAGACGTTTTCATAACTTCTTCCAACATGTAAGTTCTGATATGTTTGCTGTTCATCTCAAAGTGCTTTGATTTGTTTTGCAGGATGCCCTGCAATCCCACCTGGTTGAACATGTGCCAGAAGACCCGAGCAATCCCATTCATCCGTCAGGTAGTAGCTACACAAAGTTTATTTAGTCTCTGCTGAACAGTAAAGCCATCAGTTATACATATCTAAATTTAATGTTTTAGTAATGTTATTTTTCCTTTTCTTTTTACATTTAAAGGGAACTACCAGATGTGCACTTCAGCTTGGTCATCCAACCTGAATCGAAGGAAACAGAATTTTGGTTCGTTACTAGGTAATAAATTGTTTTTGAGTTGAGTTAGATCCAACTGGCTCTTCGAGGTATTGGTATTAGCACTGGCTCTGCTCCCATATTGTCTCCTTAAAGCATATTGGTCCACGGAGTTGTGATGAGGCCCTGGATTGTCAAGCTGGTGCTTATCACTGGATGGTCAAGTTAATGTACAGGGTATCTCTGAAGTGGTAGGGCCTCTGAATGAAAAAAGTAGATCTTCTGTCAATTTCCCATGCAGGGCCACTCAAGAATGATGTGAGGCACAGGCGAATGCAGGCGGCCAGTGGTGTCAGCCACAGATGCACCAAGTAGCTCTACCTCAGGGTGCCTTCTGCTTCAGTGAGTGTTCTTGATCACTCTGAGCTTTGCATCAGATAGCAGAGTATGCCACTAGCGGTACCACTTACCTCTCCGATTGCTGAAAAAGTGCCGTGCAAGCCCTGGCGGGGGCAACAGTGCCCTCCCAAATACTAGGCATTGCCAAATATGATGGCTGGTGCTATGCATTCCACGGCCAGACAGATGCTTATGGCGAGAGCTAGGCTACTGACACATTGCTAGTTTGAATTCATATATGAAGACGTTGGGTTGAGTATCAAAAAAATTCACATCCAATTTTAATGGTAATAGCATTGGTTTATTATTTTCATGTGTACCAAATAAAACCTTTTATTTGTGTACAATGCAGGTAAATCATATCCACAAAAGAGAAAAATAAATGTGAATACAGGACATATAGTGTTACAATAACAGAGAAAGTGTAGATTAAAAGGGCCACCGCAAAATAGATTGGAACACCGGGAATTCATCGCTAGTATATGAAAGATTTGTTCAAGAGTCTAATAATGTCTGGGAAGAAGAGTTCATGAATCTGGTGCTACATGGTTTCAAGCTTTAGTATCTTCTGGCAGAGGGGTGAGGAGAGAATGCCTGCAATGTGACAGGACCTTGATTATGTTGGCTGCTATCCGGCGGTAGCATGAAATGGAATTGATGATGGGGAGTTGGAGGGTTGGGGGCAAGGCTGGTTTGGGTGATGGACTGGGCTGCATTCACAAATCTTGGGGAGGGCAGTTGGCATACCAATCTGTGATGCATCCACATTGGATGCTTTCTATAGTGCATCTATAGAAGTTGGTAAGAGTCATTGAAGACATGCCGAATTTCCTTGGCCTTCTGAGAAAGCGGAGGAATTGGTCTGCTTTATTGGCATTAGCATCAAAGTGATTGGATAAATTTACGATATTTGCACCCAGGAACTTGAAGCTCACAAACATCTTTACTTTAGCATCCTTGATACATACTGGAGCATGTTTTGAAGCCCGCATCCTGAAGTCAGTGAATACCTTTTTCATTTGGCTTGTGTTGAGGCAGAGGATGTTTATCTTAGCACTATGTTATTAAGTTCTGTACCTCCTTCTTGTACTCCATCTCATAGTTTGAGATCCAGCCACTGCAATGATGTCATCTGCGAACTTGTAAATGGAGTTAGAACAATATTTTTCCGCAGAGTCGCGACTCTATATGGCCTCAACTACAACGCTGGCAGTGTGTTCCATCCTCTGTGTTTTAAAAATAAATTACCCAATGTATTATCTTTAAACTATGCCTCTCGCATAAAGCAATGCCCACTAGTATTCTGGGAAAAGGGTTTTGACTGTCTACTCTATGTAAGCCTCTTATGTAATCAGGTCGCCCTGCACCTGTGGTATTCCAGAGAAACAATCCAAGGATGTTCAACCTCTCCTTATAGCTAATAGAAACATAGAAAATAGGTGCAGGATCCTTCGAGCCTGCACCGCCATTCAATATGATCATGGCTGATCATCCAACTCGGTATCCTGTACCTGCCTTCTCTCCATACCCCCTGATCCCTTTAGCCACAAGGTCCTAAAAGATTTCCCCTTTATCCTTAAACTGTGACCCCTTGTTCTGGACGTCCCCAACATCGGGAACAATCTTCCTGCATCTAGCCTGTCCAACCCCTTAAGAATTTTGTAAGTTTCTATAAGATCCCCCCTCAATCTTCTAAATTCTAGCGAGTACAAGCCGAGTCTATCCAGTCTTTCTTCATATGAAAGTCTTGACATCCCAGGAATCAGTCTGGTAAACCTTCTCTGTACTCCCTCTATGGCAAGCATGTCCTTCCTCAGATTAGGAGACCAAAACTGTACGCAATACTCCAGGTGTGGTCTCACCAAGACCCTGTACAACTGCAATAGAACCTCCCTGCTCCTATACTCAAATCCTTTTGCTATGAATGCTAACATACCATTCGCTTTCTTCACTGCCTGCTGCACCTGCATGCCTACTTTCAATGACTGGTGTACCATGACCCCCAGGTCTCGTTGCATCTCCTCTTTTCCTAATCGGCCACCATTCAGATAATAGTCTACTTTCCTGTTTTTGCCAACAAAGTGGATAACCTCACATTTATCCACATTATACTGCATCTGCCATGCATTTGCCCACTCACCCAGCCTATCCAAGTCACCTTGCAGCCTCCTAGCATCCTCCTCACAGCTAACACTGCCCCCCAGCTTCGTGTCATCCGCAAACTCGGAGATGTTGCATTCAATTCCCTCTTCCAAATCATTAATATATATTGTAAATAGCTGGGGTCCCAGCACTGAGTCTTGTGGTACCCCACTAGTCACTGCCTGCAATTCTGAAAAGGACCCGTTTACTCCTACTCTTTGCTTCCTGTCTGCCAGCCAGTTCTCTATCCACATCAATACCGAACCCCCAATACCGTGTGCTTTAAGTTTGTATGCTAATCTCTTATGTGGGACCTTGTTGAAAGCCTTCTGAAAGTCCAGATATAACACATCCACTGGTTCTCCCTTATCCACTCTACTAGTTACAACCTCGAAAAATTCTATAAGATTCATCACAGATGATTTACTTTACATAAATCCATGCTGACTATTCCAATGATTTCACCACTTTCCAAATGTGCTGCAATCCCATCTTTAATAACTGACTCTAGCAGTTTCCCCATGTTAGACTAACTGGTCTGTAATTCCCCGTTTTCTCTATACCTCCCTTTTTTAAAAGTGGGGTTACATTAGCTACCCTCCAATCCACAGGAACTACTCCAGAATCTAAAGAGTTTTGAAAAATGATCACTAATGCATCCACTATTTCTGGGGCTACTTCCTTAAGCACTCTGGGATGCAGCTTATCTTGCCCTAGGGATTTATCGGCCTTTAATCCATTCCATTTACCTAACACCACTTCCCGGCTAACCTGGATTTCACTCAGTTCCTCCATCTCATTTGACCCTCGGTCCCCTGCTATTTCCGGCAGATTATTTATGTCTTCCTTAATGAAGACAGAACCAAAGTAGTTATTCAATTGGTCTGCCATGTCCTTGTTCCCCATGATCAATTCACCTGTTTCTGACTGCAAGGGACCTACATTTGTTTTAATTAATCTTTTTCTCTTCACATATCTATAAAAACTTTTGCAGTCAGTTTTTATGTTCCCTGCCAGTTTTCTTTCATAATCTATTTTTCCTTTCCTAATTAAGCCCTTTGTCCTCCTCTGCTGGACTTTGAATTTCTCCCAGTCCTCTGGTAGGCTGTTTTTTTCTGGCTAATTTGTATGCTTCATCTTTTGTTTCGATAATATCCTTGATTTCCCTTGTTATCCACGGATGTACTATCTTCCCTGATTTATTCTTTTGCCAAACTGGGATGAACAATTGTAGTTCATCCATACAGCCTTTAAATGCCTTCATTTGCATATCCACCGTCAACCCTTTAAGAATCAATTGCCATTCTATCTTGGCCAATTCACGTCTCATACCCTCAAAGTTAACTTTCTTTAAGATCAGAACCCTTGTTTCTAACTTAATTATGTCACTCTCCATCCTAATGAACTCAACCATATTATGGTCACTCTTGCCCAAGGGGCCACGCACAACAAGACTGCTAACTAACTCTTCCTCATTACTCAATACCCAGTCTAGAATAGCCTGCTCTCTCGTTGGTTCCTCTACATGTTGGTTTAGAAAACGATCCCGCATACACTCCAAGAAATCTTCTTCCTCAGCACACCTGCCAATTTGATTCACCCAATCTATATGTAGATTGAAGTCACCCATTATAACTGTTTTACCTTTGTTGCACGCATTTCTAATTTCCTGTTTGATGCCATCCCCAACTCCACTACTACTGTTAGGTGGCCTGTACACAACTCCCACTAGCGTTTTCTGCCCCTTAGTGTTTCGCAGATCTACCCATATCGATTCCACATCCTCCAAGCTAATGTCCTTCCTTTCTATTGCGTTAATCTCCTCTCTAACCAGCAATGCTACCCCACCTCCTTTTCCTTTCTGTCTATCCCTCCTGAATATTGAATATCCCTGGATGTTCAACTTCCAGCCTTGGTCACCCTGGAGCCATGTTTCCGTGATCCCAACTATATCATAGGCATTAATAGCTATCTGCACATTCAACTCATCCACCTTATTACGAATGCTCCTTGCATTGAGACACAAAGCCTTCAGGCTTGTTTTTACAACACTCTTACCCCTTATACAATTATGTTGAAAAGTGGCCCTTTTTGATTTTTGCCCTGGATTTGTCTGCCTGCCATTTTTACTTTTCACATTGCTACCTATTGCTTTTACCCTCTTTTATACCCCTCTGTCTCTGCTCACACATTTAAGAAACCCACCACCTCTTATTCTCTGTTTATTATCTTTTTCTTCTTTCCCCCCTTCATGTTGGGTCTGAGTGCTTCCCTTCTCTGCCTCCTGCCTCACACACTGTCTACTAGCTTTCTCTATTTGAGTCCCTCCTCCCAACCGTTCTAGTTTAAAGTCTCTCCAGTAGCCTTTGCAAATCTCCCCGCCAGGATATTGGTTGCCCCTTGGGTTCATGTGCAACCCGTCCTTTTTGTACAAGTCACACCTTCCCCAAAAGAGGTGCCAATGATCCAGAAACTTGAATCTCTGCCCACTGCACCAGTCCTTCAGCCACGCATTTATCCTCCACCTCGCTCCATTCCTACTCTCACTGTCGCGCGGCACAAGCAGTAATCCTGAGATTGTTACCTTTGCGGTCCTTTTCCTTAACTCTCTTCCTAACTCCCTAAATTCTCCTTTCAGGACCTCTTCTCTTTTTCTACCTATGTCATTGGTACCTATATGTACCTCGGGCTCCTCTCCCTCCCATTTCAGGATATCTTGGACACTTTCAGACACATCCCAAACCCTGGCACCAGTGAGGCAAACTACCATCTGGTTCTCCCGACTGCGTCCACAGAATCTCCTGTCTGACCCCCTAACTATAGAGTCCCCTATTACTACTGCCCTCCTCTTCTTTTCCTTACCCTTCTGAGCAACAGGGCCGGTTTCTGTACCGGAGGCCCTGCCGCTGTCGCTACCCTCAGGTAGGCTGTCCCCTCCCAACAGTACTCAAACAAGTACTTCTTGCCAAGGTGTACAGCCACTGGGGTACTCTCTAGTCCCTGCCTCTGCCCCTTGCCCCTCCTAACCGTGACCCACTTGTCTGTCTCCCGTGGTCTTGGAGTGACCACCTCTCTGTAACTCCTCTCTATGACCTCCTCACTCTCCCTGACCAGACGGAGGTCATCGAGCTGCTGCTCCAGGTTCCTAATACGGTCCCTTAGGAGCCCCATCTCGACGCACCTGGCGCAGATGTGGACGTCTGGAGGGCTATCAGACTCCATGACTTCCCACATCTGTCATCCAGAGCAGTAAACTGCCCTGGCCCTCATTCTCCCCCCTTACCTAGGAAGAAATCAGCAGGGATCTGACTCCCAATCAGCTGCTTCCTCTAGTCCGCTTCTACCAATCAGCGGCTTCCTCAAGCCCACTTGTTTTGAACTGCGAATGGAACGTTACAGATTTGTGTACTCCAACGGTTCCTGGGCCTCTGGAAAGCAAATGTCCTAATCCAGGAGATTCTGGTAAATCTCCTCTGCAAGCCTCCACATCCTTCCTGTAAAGGGGCGACCAGAACTTGCATGCAGTACTCCAAATGCGGTCTAACCAAAGTCTTATAAAGCTGCATCATGACTTCCTGACTTTTGTACTCATTGCCCCAACCAATGAAAGTAACCATATCATATGTGTTTTTACACTCTACTTGCATTGCCACTTTCAGGAGAGTTGTGGATTTGGATCCCAAAACCCCTCTGTACATCCCTCTGTATTCTGTCATGCTGTTAAGGGTCATGCCATTAATTGTTTATTTTCCCCATATTTTTTATCTCCCAAAGTTCAAAAACTCGCAACTGTTTTTAGATTTTCTTTTTCCCTATGTATAATCATCATGCATATTGAGTTGTGTACTTTGTATTTTTTTAGCAGATCCCCAAGAAAGTGAAGAGGAATTTGAACAGCTGGAAGAGCAGTTGCTTGAGGACCTTAGTCATTTAGACCGCAAAGTTATTATGCATCCATTGCTTGAAGGAGGTGAATGTTTGACATTGAATGGGGATTTGTTCCAATGTGCTTGTTCAAGAGTCAAGAGTAATTTATTGTAGTCCCAGATAGATCAAAGGGATTCTTGCTTGCAGCAGCATGACATAATGTGTAAACATAGTATGCTGTAAACAAGATAATAAACGAGAGATTAAAAGTTCAGTATGTATGATATATTTGTTTAAATATTTAAAAAAAAATTAAAAATTGATCAAATTTGAAAGATGCATCAAAGTAGTATGATGAAATTGGACGCTAATTCCTTTCATGTTAGTTTTCCAGTTGTTACATTATAATACGAAGGATGTGAACCATAACCTAGTTGGAGCTATCATTAATAAACCTTTTAATAACTGCATGTATTCTCTCTACAGCTGGTCTTAAGCCAAATTCCTTGCTGTCAACAGTCAACCTGAAACGCTTAGGAGTGGTCATTTCATCTTCATCGGCTTCAATTGTTAGACCTGCTCAAAGAACTTTCTTAGTACTTTCTCCAATCAAACAAGTCCAAGAACCTTTAGGTGAGAAAAGAGCACTTCAGTGGAAAATTCACTCATTCATCTGATCGATTAAGGAAAATTCACTCTTTTGAGCGATTAAGGAAAAATGTCTATTAACATGGATTATGTGACCCATGATTTAAAAAACCCCCATCTAGATCAGTATTTCTGATCTTGATATTTCCAAAATATGGCTATAGAAATTAAGCTTGCATGTCTTCGGAAGATCGTAGTTCTACTTTAGAGATGAGATTAAAAACAATCCTTGTTTCTAAGGCTAAAACATTGATTACGTGACAACAGTTTTAGAATAAACCGTTGACCAAGCCCCTAAAGCGTGGGGGGGGGGTGGTATTGAACGCAAAATCCCATCACTCACCCATATCGCCCAACTGAGCAGGCCCAACTGATGGGTTCCCGCTGTGACAGCACCCTCCCACATTAACACTTCCCCACCCCCTTCCCCGTCACACATTCACCCTCCCTGTCACACACTGCAACCTTCACACTCTTCCCCCCCCCCCTTCACATGCTGCCCCCATGTCACACACTACCCCGTCACGCACTTGTCTCCCCCTCCCCTTCACACACTCCAACCTCTACTCCGTCACACACTCCCCCGCCCGCCCGTCACACACTCCCCCGCCCTTCACACACTGAATGGTTCCCAACTGATGGGTTCCCGTTGTGATACACTCCCTGGTCACACACTCAACCCCCGTCACACACTCAACCCCCGTCACACACTCAACCCCCGTCACACACTCTCCCCATCATACACTCACACCCCCGTCACACACTCCCTGCCCCATGTCACACACTACCTCCTCTCCCCGTCACACACTCCCCCCCCCTCCCAGTCACGCCACTCCACCCCTCCCGCCCGTCACACACCCCCTCCCCCTCCCCCCCAATACTAAAAGTAAATAGCGTGTCTCGGGGGTGGGAGATGATCATGCAGTAAAAGAGAGAGGGGATGCGTGTTATGTGTTTAAATAATTAATACAATTGGATTGTAAGATACCCTAAGACATGCTGGGAGCTAAAGAGGAGCTGTAGGGACAGGTGTTATGTCTCTTGTAGTTGCATGAAGTGTCCAGGGAGAGACATGATTTTTGTATCCTTTTCACCTATATTACCTCCTCCCATAAAATGGCCAAATACCCCCCTCACCTGAATCCACCTTGCTTTTCCAGCTTTCTTTCCCCATCCCTCCCCCCCCCCCCACCCCCACACACACCCTTCCCCCACTCTGTCTGAAGAAGGGTCTGTCCATTCTCCCCACAGATGCTGCCTGACTCACCAAGTTCCTCTAGCACCTTGTTATTTGCTCATAAAATCATAGTGCCTGATCTATTCCATACTGAGGCATTCTTCAATATTTACCAATATCAGGTTGTGCATCATTAAAACTAGCTGGCAGTGTAAAGTTCATATCCTCCCTACATTTCAGTCCCCTTGTTTGGGATCATTGTTCATCAGCCATTCTTATGTACTTTTTCGAAGGCTGGTTAATTTATCTTTATAGAAATATTGAACTGATGCAAAGAAACTTGGAGTGGTGAAACTTGGAATTGGTCGTTTTCTGAGGAGTTGTAAACAGTCAAGGGAGGATCTTCTACACAAGTTGCATAAATATTTTGAAGTGTTCATAAGTTATGGTTCTGATTTTCTCCAGCAGAGTTCACCGGCTTATCTGATCAACAAGAATCAATGCTTTTCAATCTGGCTGTTTATTTACTTTGCCTTCCTTTCTGTTCCCTTTTGTTCTCTATTCTTGCCGACATACCATTTTACTGCAGATTTAGCTGAAAAACTAGAAATCTCAGTCCAGTGATTTACACTCTTTATTTTACTTGCTTTGCTCAGATAAAGGAGTGTAAACTAATTCTTGAAATTCTTGAAAGGAGTGTAAAATAATTGTCTCTACCTACATTTGCAGACTGAATATGCGTTTTATGGAAAAAGAAAGCATGCTCGGCCCTAACCACAATTTTTTAAAACCAGGTTTTAAAATAACTGATAAATGTATTAGCAAAAAATTTTATTTTAAAATGTTACCTTTTTCATCTTCAAACTTTATGTCACTGTTGCTGATGCAATATCTTTAGATTTGAAATTGTTCTGCAATAACGATATAAGTAGAGATGGTCTTTATATGTTTAAAAATAATATTTGAATATTCCACAGAAGAAGTTTCCTTTGTTTCAAGAACAGGAAAAACAAATGATTTCACAAAGTTGAAGGGTTGGAAGCAAAAGCTTGTACAACAATCAGGATCTTCTACTTCCAAGCAGACCGAAACAAGTAAGTTTAAAAATAGGTGCACCCCAGTGACATTGTATAATTGAGTAAAGTTTCTATTCTTAACCCAATGGAGCAGGTCACCCTATCCCAAGGGCTGTTTTTTCTGTTGGTCAATGGTCTCTGAAAATGAATGTGCTCCATGACAACATTTTAGCATTGAGGCACCAAATCTGATAACTATCATTGTGTTCCTCTCAATTCTGCTTTTAAAGGACTTCAGATACTGACTAACCTGTCCCTTTTGCCCCTTTTATTTCTCTCCTCTCCACCCCTCCTCCATGTCAACCTGATGAGGAGAAAAAGGAATTGCTAAATTTACTTATTGGCCCTAAGTCTCTTGTTAGGTTGTGTTGATACATCCTTCGAGCTAAGAACCTGCAGATATATATATATATAAGATAGCATGAAGAACCTAATTGATATTTTAATGGGAATAGGAATTTTTTATTGCCACATGTGACTAAGCACAGTGAGATTCTTTGCTTTCATACACAATGTTTACAAATAGCAGCCACCCACAGCGCTGACAAGGTTACAAAGCAAGTCATGGAAGTCCCACCACCCCGCGTCCTCCTTTGTTCTTCCCCTCCCCCCTCACGGTGGTCCTCCACACGGGTCCTCCATTGATCTTCCCCTCTCCCTCACGGTGGTTCTCTACGCTCTCATCGGCCGCGGGTCAACCCGCGAAGCTTCACCACCGCCGAGGTCCCGTCGTTGCGAGGCCCCACCCCTGTCAGCGCCCCACTTCACGCCTCCAAGGTGCCAACCTGGGCTCCAGCCGCGCGCTCCGTCGGACACTTCGCCCAACCCAGGCTTCTACCCACGAGGCCCTGGCCGAGCCCCAACCTGAGCTTCCACGCGGTGATCCGGGAGGTCGCGGTGCCTCGATAAAGGGTTCCTGCTGCGTTCCCAGTCCACAGCCGCGGCCCGTCGGCAGGCCTTACTGTTTGTCTTCATCCAAAGGCAAAACTTTTCCAGAGCTATTTTGCTGAGTGTGTAGCATTTGGTATGTTAGCAAATTGCACACTTGTCAAAAAATAGATGTGAAGTGGTGAGGGAACTGAGTTTTAATATTATATACTTCAGTTGATGATAATTTGTTTGGATGGTGCACTAAAAAATTAATATTGCTTTGTGATCTGTTCTAGGTGCAAAACCAGAGTACTCCTTAAAAAATAGTTCTGTTTTCTCAAGTGACAAATTGGATGAATACCTGGAAAAGGAAGAGAAAATTATTGAACAGCGTGCTGCTCTGAGCGTGAGCAAAACATCAAAAGTTGTATGTCAAATGTCTTCCAAAAGTTCCAGTTACGTCCACACGTTGGATGGTGTATTAAAATCCCGGTCATCCCAGGCTGACAGCAGAGGGTCCCGTACATCCAGTCGAACTTTGGTTTTTCCTCAACCCATTTCTATTGGCTCTATTTCCAAAGACAGCAAGCAGATTGAGATGACATCGGGACCTGTCTCGGATAGCAAAGATCAGAAGTCCGCAAACAATGCAAAGGTGGCCTCGACACCAACCACATCAGCAGCTAAAACCAGTTTGCGGCCGTCCTTTGCACCCACAAGACTTCCTGGGTTATCCAAAAAGCAGATCGAGTTAATGAATCTGGAGAATGGTGCCCTCTGGGTTGGGAAACCCTGGACTTGCATCACAGAGGAGCGAGCAGATGCATCCCTTGTTCCTCTGGTAACAGCACAGGTACTGGTTTTGTATTACATTGAACATAGCTGAGGAAAGTGTTTTACTAAAGCACTTGAAGGATGCAAACTTCAAGGAAAGTGACTAGATCAATTCAGGATTGTGATACCGCTCTTTTTTCATGATAGAATAGTTTATGTAGTCTTGGGACAAAAAGATAAAATATTTTAACTGAGTTTTACAACAAAACTAATATGAACATGACATGGAAGAGAAAGAGCAAGTCATATATTTCCTTGAGTCGGTTTTGCCATTCAGCAACCTAGTGTCTGATCTAATTTTTGTGGTAGGATGGTTCAGTTGCCTGGGAAAAAATTGCCGCTGAATCTGGAGGTGTGCGTTTTCACACTTCTATACCTTTTGCCTGATAGTAGGGCAGAGAAGAGGGAGTGGCCAGGGTGCGCGATGTCCTTGATTATGTTGCTGGCCTTGCCGAGGCAGCGTGAGGTATAAATGGAGTTAATAGAAGGGAGGTTGGTTTGTGTGATAGTCTGGGCTGCGTCCACAGTTCGCTGCAATTTTTTTGCGACTTTGGATGGAGCTGTTCCTAAACCAAGCTGTGATGTATCCCAATAAAATGCTTTCTATGGTGTACCTGTAGAAGGATGCACATTCTAGGATGTTGACATTGCTGGCAATGCCAGCCGTTATTGTTGTATCACTCGGTGTTCCTGAACATGGGAGCCAGTCGACTACATTGGGACCCGGGATTGCATATTGGCAAGATTACGATTAATTAGATGCATTTTAACAACAATTTTATTTGCCAGGTTTCTGTTATGAAACAATTTTTTTAATCCTAAATTTTATTTCATTACTTTAATTAAAATTTGATTATTGGTATAGTGAGAGTCAAACTCTTGTTTCTTCACCTGAAGACCAAGACTCTGGAAACTGCCAAGAAACCCAACTACAGCTTCTGGTAATTGGTTGTAAAATATATTGATTGTCCTGCGTTTGAGAATGGCATATAAAGGCATTTTTATATGGATTTTAATTGGAAAAATACTTTTGAGCAGTTTTAATGTTGGAAATGGTACAAAAAGTCATTTTTATTTAACTTCTGCAAAATTTACAAACCTCATTGAAATATTGGCCTGATAATCTATTTTGAGTATTCTGAACAAGGGTCAGAGTATGGAAGTCAGATCGACCGATTGACCAAATGGTGGCAGCACAACAACCCCGCTCTCAAAACCAGTAAATCCAAAGAACTGATTGTGGAGTTTGGAAGGGGAAGGATGAGGACCCACAATCCTGTTTATATCGATGGGACGATGGTGGAGAGGGTCAAAAACTACAAATTCCTGGGCATGCAAATTTCCGAAGATCATTCCTGGACCTAGCACGCTGACGCATTTATAAAGAAGGCACATCAGCGCCTCCTGAAAAGATTACTGAGAGTCGGTATGTCAAGGAGGATTTTCTTGAAATTCTGCAGGTGCACAGTAGAGAACATATTGACTGATTGCATCATGGTCTGGTCTGAACATCCAGGAGGGAAAAGGCTGCAAAGACTGTGACCACTGCCCAGTCCATCACCGGCTCTGACTTCCCTACCATCGAAGGGATCGATAGAAGTCGCTGCTTCAAAAAGGCGGCCAACATCATCAAAGACCCACACTCATTTCACCATTGCCATCAGGAAGAAGGTACAGGAGCCTGAAAACTGTAACGGCCAGGTTCAGGAACAGCTTCTTCCCTACAGCCATTAGGCTATTAAACACATCAACAAATAAGATATGAACTATTAACAGTCTTATTATTATTGCCCTATATTTGTTTATTTATTGAGTATGTGCGAATGTGTATGCATACGCACTGAACTTTTTTCTCCCGTAATGTACTATGTATTTGCGCAAAAACGGTACCTTTTATAGCTAGAATTTTATCGCCACCTTACTCACCGTTCTCTGCTCCAAGCGCACCAAGTTTTGTTCCAATCGCTGAAATATTAGAAAAGTTAAAGGTTTCAAAAATCGTGAGATCAGCAGATTGGTCTTCTAGCCTGTTAGTAACCATGAAGATAACACCCGTTCCGGCACCCACGTAGAATAAACCCCTAAAGGTGGGGCTGAGTCCGTGAGTAGCATGCAGTCAGAGAGCTGCGACCACCCCCCTCATCCCCCCCTTCCCCCAACCTCCCCTTGCCCCCCAACCCCCCCCCCCATCCCATTTTAGTGTTAGGCTACATAAATAAGATGTGCGGTTTACAAAAAATGTAATAGGAGATTAATAGAACTAACTTGGGTCAGTAGCAAGACTGAATCTTTTTAATTATACAATTTTTCTCAGATTTAGAAATCTTTGTTAAATAAACTCTTGAGTAGAATTATTTGTGTCCTTTTTGCTTTCTTTACAGGAAAACAGTAAGGGAAATAACAGTGGAACAGTTACAGCATGCAAGTTGAACAGGTGTAGGAACTCTGCTACCATAGAAGGTAAAAATATGTCATGTAAATTAACTTGTCTCAATATTGGTACATATCTTGTACATCATCAGGTTGTTCCATGTCATATGGTACTTACAGGCTTTTCGTGGCACTTACAGGCTTTTCGTATTGGCAAGCAAGCTTAAGCACCCATTTTCTTATATATCAGTAAACTCCCACAAAGTAGAATTTCCACTGCAAATCTGAGCTCCTCCTCTGACCTTGCATCTGCAGGCCATCAATGTAAATGGTGCCAACCTAAGTACGCTGAATTTGACAGATAAATTGCGGGAGGTGCATTGTACTTTAGGCCAATAATCGTACGCTGTTCTCAGACATTATAAGTATGCTACGGAGGCTCTTAAATGAGATGTACCAGTTCCTTCAAATGATTCAGAAGGTGGATGTTAAAGATATTATGGTGTAAATTGGAATGTTACCACTGTAAATGGCCAACCCTCCCTTTCATCCAACACATAATATTTAAAGGGTCATTTATCTGATCAGAATTTGTGGAATTCACAAGTGGTTGGGTTTCAAAGTTAACCATATTTTATGTTCTGTGAGATATAAATTTCTAACTACCGAAAGATGCCTGTTGATGAGAATAGTCATGGATGAACCAGCCACAGTGACTTTGTAGCCAGCATAGTGTACTCTTTAATGTACAGTCAGTTTAGAAGGACAGGCAGTTCCCAGGTATAAATGGTTTCCATTTTTACAGATGTCCGTAAGTCAAATTTTTCTACATCAGAAAATGCGTAAAGATCACTCGCTATTGTAACCATATCTCCACAGTGTTGTCTTGAATGACATCAAAAGCTCCTAATACTGATTGGGGAAAAAAAAAAGAATGAAAGTGCAGAGAGAGGAAACTAGGTCTATCATTCATACCAACCTCTCCCTGCAATGATCAGAGGTAACCAGCTGCTATACAATAACTACTAACACACAGTGCCAAAGAAAACCAAGGTAGCGAGCGTTAATGACTGTTGTCCACCATTACAAAATACGTAGAGGCTGGTCATGGTGCAGATCAACTCCAGCACACCAGACAATTTGATCCACTACAATTCACCTGCTGCTGGAACAGGTGACATCATCTCCCTGGTCTTACTGTCACACCTCAAATATCTGGATATAGGAACACCCATGTCAGATTCCCATTTATTGACTATAGATCTGCCTTGAACAGTATCATCCCAAATAAACTCCTCTCCAAACATCTGGACCTAAATCTCAGGATCTCCCTCCACAACTATATCCTTGACTTCTGACCCATCAGTCTAGAACAACTCCAGATCAGCAAACTCCAATGCGCTATCCCAGAAGATCGGCACACCCCAGTGTGCTCTCCCTTCGTTTATTACCATTACAGACCCTTAGCGCGAAAATACATGGGGTGGGGGGGCAACCCCTACAAGCCAATTATCAATAAGGATTACAAAATATATTAAATGAAAGTTCCATAACCCAATCACAAATCATCACATAACATAGTTTCGATAGAAAGCACTTTGCGGGAAACAATTCTACGAAATAAAGAAACATTATACCAGGTAAAGTAAACAGTTTGGGTAAGGTCCTTGACCAATCACAAGTAACGGCGCGAAGACTATGCAACATAGTCCGCAACATTATTGTAACCCATCATTTCCCAACCAATCGTAAGCATGCAATTGCAACAGGACTAGCTCCTTCTGCAAAACCTCATACATATTAACAATTAAAGGCCATCTGGACATCAACCTTTATTCAACCTCGTCCCAAGCTACAGACACTCTGGAGCCATGATCCTCATGGTCTTTGGAGCTTTTGCAAAAGATGACAAGCAGGTTTTACAGAAGCAGAAATCCTCCATTTTGTCAAGCACCCAAAATGTTTGATATTATCACACTCACACTGGTGCAGCCAAATTGTGCTTTAAGTGCATTTACAAGTTTGCAGATGACACCATCACAGTGGACCTGATTTCAACCAATGACAAGACTGAGTACAGGAAGGAGATAGTTTCTCCCTCAAGGTTAGCAGAACGAAAGAGCTTCTCATCAACTTCAGGAAGTGGAGAGGAGACAATGCCCAGTACTGAGGTTGAGTTGGTCAGGAGCTTCTACCTGCTATTATCAGATTCTTGAACGGTCTTTTTCATACACTTGACCACTGTTACACGTCAATCAAGAATGCATATCGCTCTGTTCCCCGGGCGGGTCTGGGTCTCTCTGATCATTGTCTAGTTCACCTTATTCTGACCTACAGGCAGAAACTAAAATCTGCTAAGCCTGTGCTCAGAACAACAAAAAGGTGGACAAGCATGAGCATTGAGAATCTACAATCATGCTTTGACTGCACAGATTGGAATGTGTTCAGGGAAGTAACCACAAGCCTCAATGAATATACAGACACTGTATCATCATCATGCCAACTTTTGTGAGGACAGTTGCATTCCAACCAGGACCTGGACCTGGTTCACCAACGACAAGCCCTGGTTTACTGCAGGGAGACAGCTCCGACAGTCTAAAGAGGAAGCCTACAGGAGCGGGGATGCAGACCTCTACAGGCAGGCAAAGTACAAGCTGAGAAGAGGAATCGGAGCTGCCAAGGAAAAGTACTCTGAGAAGTTGAGAAGCAAATTCTGAGCCAGTGACTCTTCTTCAGTTTGGAAGGGCTTGCAAGAAATCACCAGCTACATGAGGAAAGCCCCCCACTCTTTGGACAATTGTCAGCTGACCAACGACCTGAATGAGTTGTACTGCAGGTTTAACAAGCAGAAACTTTACCCTGGTCCCCCCACCCCCCCTCCCCAACTACGCAGCCAGACCCTAGTCTGCAAAGACTGGTCCCTTCTACACCCACTCCTCGCCAATCACCACATAACACTCAATTACAGCCTGACTACAAAAGACTGTGGCCTCGTCCACTACCCACCCCCTCCGTGCTGCACAACATCACTTCTCCATTATCATATCCTTATAACTAAAAAAACTCTGATCTGATGTGTGTATGTATATATGTGTAGTTATTTGTTCGTATGTGATCACTTCTTGAAAAAACGGCACTCTAACGGTAAAATTTTTACATATTCTATTAGAGAGTTATCCCGTGAAGTCAAAATTCACCTTATCTGAAAAATTCATGCATTATTTCTCGAGTCATTAATCAAAATGTTCAAAAACCTGAAGAGACGGAATAAAATAACTGCTTTTTACCTGTGCTTACAGCTGTGACGTCACAATTGGATTGTAGCCCTGCTCGCAACATTGTTGCTATCCAAGTGCATTGAGTCCTGCTAGCCCTAGCAAGTGCCAATGCATTTTTTCTAAAGTCACAGTACACTAGCTAGCAAGTGGAAATGCATTTTTTTAAAAGTAAAAAATGAGGGAGGGTGCATAAGGCGAAATGAGCAGTCCCTGTGCAGTTGTCATCTATGGGTGAGTAGTGGAATATTACTTTGGAGAACGGGTTGCGTTGGGGGACCAGGCCTCCTGTGAGGGCTATGGGTGAGTGGTGGAATATTGCGTTGGGGAACGGGTTGCGTTGGGGACGACCCAATGGGTCCCACTTGATCTAGTAACTATTAGAAGTCTGATCTTGGATGTGTATTTATTTGTGTGTTTGTGTATAATCACAACTTCTCAAAAAAACGACACAGTAATGGTGACATTTTATTTATTCCGGTAGAGATTTTTCCAGAGGGGTCCGAAATCGCCTTATCTGAAAATTTCATGCTTTATTTCTCGAGTTATTACTGAAAATGTTTAAAAATCTGACAAAACTGAAATAAAAATGACTGTCTTTCGCTGAAGATGTCACAATGGGTCTGCTTGCCCATTCCTCACAGTATCCGACTTTGATACAAAGTTGCAAGACAGGAACACTGGCAGGAACACTGAACTTTTTAGCCCAATGTCATCTCACAACAAGTGCGCCCGACATTTGCTACAATGTTGCCATCATAGCTCCTGGCAGGACAGGAGAGGGAGGGTCAATTGGTATTGCAATTGGGGATTGGGATTTTTTTTAACTCCAGTGCTGGGGGAGGCTCACGAGCTATGATATTTGCTGAGGAGTGTTCGAATCTTACCTTCGTCAACGGGTTGAGTTAGAGGACCACGCCTCCTGTGGGGGCTACGGGTAGGGAGCTGACCCAACGGGTCTGCACTTGGTCTAGATCAATAAAATAGAGGGGATGGAGAGGCTGTTCAGAAGAAAAGCCGGAAATCTCCAAATTACCTCTGGAAAGCGACTCTGGACTGTCAAAGCTGCCACAGCCAGACAAAGAAGCAGCTTTTTTCCATGAGTAGTAGCTCTATTCAATAATCAAAAATCTGTAGCCTCCTTTTGCTCTGGTATTTTATTTTATTCACATGTTTAATTGATAATGTTTTACTATTATTGGATACTTGGCCAATAAACTTATTCATTCATAGGTTAGGAATGAATTTCCTGATCTTACAATCTACCCTGTTGCCATCCTTGCACATTTTTATCTGCACTTTCTCTTTACCTATAATATTACATTGTACACTCTGTTTATTTTCTCTTTTGCACTACCTGATGAACTCGCGTATGCTATAATTCACCAGGTGAGCATGCAAAACACAAACTTTCACTGTATTTTGGTACATGTGACATAAAATAAACTAATAATATGTTTATATTTTGGACTTTATAATTTAATGCTTTAATGAGAGTTTGTTCAAATGTTGAGATATCTATGTTAGTTGTCCATAACTTGGGGGATGGCCTGTAATGGGAACATTATCACATGCAAAAGACTTTGTGTTATAACTTTGTGACACTGGAGCTAACAGTCCAAATATTGTAGATATTCTGACCATTTTGCACATACCTGAATTATTCCGCTTTTCCGAGAAGTTGATGTTGTTGTGTCAAAGGCAGGCTTTTGCTTGCCAGCTACTGTTGAGCCTAAGTGAAATGTGCTTACCTCTTTTTCATGCACTGTACATTTGGTAGGTGTTGATAACGTTTCTTTTGGTGCATTTGGTGGTGTTTCAGTCAGCTGGATTCCAGGAGATTAGGAGGTGGTTGGAACAGACATATTGCAACCCGAGTATTTGCCACTTCGCCCTTTTTCACTGGACTGGGAAATCTTTACCACGGAGCTAGAAATCAGCACTGTTCCAGGTGATCTCGATTATTTCCATAATTTGACCCAATTTTAACAAGGAAATTGCCAATTCTTATTTTACCCCAAAGGTCTCTTGTTGGCAATATATCGAGCAAGAACTCCAAGAATGTTGGAACGTTCTGATTCCCAGTTACAATATGAAATAATTTCAATCAGTTTGGGTGTATTCTTTCTCTCCACTGATGTTTGTGCGTTTCTGACTGAAGACTAGTACTCTCTTCTTGTGGACACAGTGAAACGGCGAATCTGTCTTCTCTTTTTGTTTCCGTTTGCTTGTCTGTGCAGCATTTGGTGACATTGAATTGCTCTTGAAACCGTCCAATTTCTCAGAGTCCATTGCTAGACAAGACAAAAAACAATTTTGAGAATTTGTTCAAAGTTCAGGTCGTTCATAGAACATAGAGAACATATAAATATAGGTGAAGGAGTAGGCCATTCGGTCCTTCGAGCCAGCACCGCCATTTAATATGATCATGACTGATCATCTAAAATCAGTACTCTGTTCCTGCTTTTCCCCCACATCCCTTGATTCCTTTAGGCCCAAGAGCTAGATATAACTCCCTCTAGAAAACAACCAATGAATTGGCTTTCCCTCTGGTCCTCTTCACTGGCTCCTGCCCCCCTCCCCTGTAATAACCCCCTCTCCCTCATGGCTCTCCCCCCGTCTTTGCTCCGAGCTCTCCCCCAACCACATCCACATCCCACCCCCCAGCAACCTCGAGATCCTGGGGAGGTGAGGAGAGAGTGTGGGGGAGGAGAGGGCACAGAGGAAGAGGAGGTGAGTAGGGAAGGGAGAGGAGTAATGGAGGGAGGGAGGGTGGGAATGACGAAGGGTAGGGAAAAGGTTCAAAGGTTATTTTATTGGTCACATACACCTAGGTGTAGTGAAATGCTTCTTGCCAATGCAGCACATAAAGAAAGAATACAGACAACAGTAATAAGAGATTTAAACATAAAAAACATCCCCCCACAATGGTTCCCATTATGAGGGAAGGCACAATGTCCAGTCCCTATCCCATGTCCACCCTTAGTCGGGCCTATTGAGGCCTCCACAGTCGCCTTTACGGAGGCCCGATGTTCCAGGCCGTTCTCGCTGGGTGATGGTGCTCTGGCGTCGGGAGAATCCTCTCAGCAGCATGGGAACCCTGGAACGGCTGCTTCCCTTACCGGAGACCGCGGCTTCCGAAGCCAACAAGGCCGTGCCGGAAGGAGCTCCTGTTTAAGGTCAGCGCCGCCGCTCGCGGCTGGCCGCTCCAAAGTCCCGCAGCTCCGCGATGTTTCATTGGCGGTCTTCAGCTCACCGGAGCTCTTGCGCGGCGACCCGGGCAAGGCATCGCCCGCTCCGCAATAGCGCTTCAGCGCTGTGCCACCACCGCCGAAGCCGATGTACTGGGCGGTCCCCTCAGGAAACGCCGCTCCAGGCCCGCTAGTAGGCCGTGAGGATGTGTCGGAAGTGCAGCCCGGAGAAAAGCTGCCTCTCCGACCAGGTAGGGACCCTGAAAAGTAGTTTCCCCCTTCCTCCCCCCCCCTACCCCCCACATAAAAAAGACTAGAACTCCAAAAACAAAACACTAAAACGCACTAAAATTAAAAAAAGAGTGAAAAACGAACAGCTGCAGGCTGGGCAGCCATACCACACAGGACGGCGCCCCCTATCAGTCGGGATCGAACAGGAGAGGTGAGGGAGGGATTGGGGGAGGGTAGGAGAGGAGAAAGAAGAGGAAGGTGGGGGAGGATGGGGAATAGGGGTAGAAGAGGAGGTGTGAGTGGGGAGGTAGGTAGTGGGCAATAGAGGGAGAGCAGGGCAATGGGAAAGTGAGGAGGGATGGTGGGGGAATTATGGGAAGTGGTGGATAGAACGATAGGAAGGGGCGAGGAGTTATGGAAGGAGGGATGGAGTGCCTGAGGGTAGGGGAAAGGAGAGGGAGAGGGGTGAGGGAGGGATTGGGAGAGGGGAGAAAGGGGAAAGAAGAGGGAGGGTGAAGAAGAGGATGAGAGTGTTAGGGATGAGGGGAAATGAGCTGCGCCTGTGCAGTTGGCTATGGGTGAGTGGTGAAATATTACGTTGGGGGATCAAGCCTCCTGTGTGACAGGGACCCAACGGGTTCCACTTAGTCTACTGGCAATTCCAATTGCAGAGTACACAAGTTGCCAAATTTAGTGGATACAGTTCCGGAATATTTTGGGGCTCGCTTCACCAAAGAGGGGAACTGACATTGTATTTAAGGATGCATTGAATAAAATATTGGATTAGATCAATAATCGTTATTTACAATCCTCCCTGGCTGGGGAATTAAATATCTGCTGATGTACTTTTGACTAAAAAAGAAAATAACTGGGTAACTTCAGTGGTGATAAAAACAATGAAACCAATTCTGAAAATGATATAAAATAGAACAACAGGAAATAATGGACAAGGATAGCCGTCTTAGATTTATTAAGAGAAATGTGTGTCAAAATGATTGAAACTCGCGTCAAGAGGTTTTAACAAAGTTTTTTTTTAAATGTATTTTATTCGAAGCAATTGTACAAGAATAAAACAATTATAACAATCGGCATAACAATTATACAATTTTCGTACAGCTTCATTTTTAACATTTTATAAACTGATAAATGAATCGGGGGGGGGGGGAAGTAAAAAATGAAGAAAAAGAAGAAAGATACAAAAAAGAGAGAAGAAAAGACCCCTGAACTGCCAAAGAAGTGAGAGAAAAAAAAAGAGAAAAGAAAAAAACGGAGATATGTCCCACTATCCTTCCCTTCGCCCCCCCCCACCTGCTCACCAAGCATCGGTTTTAAATTTGTGTTCAACCATTCTATTGTTGAAGAAATTCAGTGAAAGGAGACCATGTTTTGAAAAATTGGTCTGATTTATCAGCCAAAACAAGCCTTATTTTTTTCTAAATGTAGTGTCTCGGTCATTTCTGTGATCCACATCTTCATTATGGGAACTGTTATCTTTTTCCAGAATTTAAGTCTAAGTTTTTTCGCAGTTATTAAGCCGTAGTCAAGGAACGTCTTTGGAATGTCGTTAACTTAGAGCAGCCCTCTGACATTCCTAAAATTATTAATTTTGCATCTGAATCCAGTTGAATTTTAAATGTTTTAGTGATGGTATTGAATATTCCCATCCAGAAATTTTGTGTTTTTATACAGGATACAAAGGAATGGGTTAAGGTAGCTTCTTGGAGGTGACATTTATCACAGATAGGGGAGACAGTTGGAAAAATCTTATTCAATTTGGTCTTTGAGTAGTATAACCTATGCAATATTAATGTATACAGTAATGTATGTATAGTAGGCTTTCCTCCCATATATCTTTTGAAATAGGTAAACCCAACTCGTCTTCCCATGCTCGCCTATAAATCTCAGCAGGTGGGGTATCAATTTTTAAGAGAGTGTTATAAATGTAAGATATCGGCTTACTTGTATCGGCATGTCTATTCAAACAATTGTCAAATATATCTGGACCCATAAAAGGACAATCTTGTGTGTATGTTTTCACATAATTTTGGATTTGAAGGTATCTAAAAAAATTGTTTGCATTCAAGTGGTATTTCTTCTGTAGTTCTTGAAAAGAAAAGAGAGTCCCCTTCTTATAGAGGTCTCCCACAGTATTAATTCCCAGGTTTTTCCATTGAACAAACACCCTATCTAAAGTAGACGGTTTAAACAAGGGATTGTTTGCAATAGGCAGAAGGAGAGACAAGTTTCTCAGTTTAAGACTTAATTTAAACAGTTTCCAGATACGTAGAGTACTGTGCATTATCGGATTTTGCTCATGCGTTGACTTATTCAAATGTATTGGAGATAGGAGAATCGAGCCTATATTAAAAGGCAAACAATCTTCCCTCTCCATTTTTAACCAATTTACCTGTTGAAATGTATCGTCCAACCAGAAGATTATGCTTTTAATGTTAGTTGCCCAGTAGTAAAAAAGAAAGTTAGGAAGAGCTAATCCTCCATTTTCTTTGGATTTGCACAAATGTCTTTTGTGTATTCTATGGGTTTTGTAGTCCCAAATAAATTTAGTAATAGTAGAAGCAATTAAAAAAACTAAAAAAACTTTTAGGGAGATATATCGGTATTGATTGAAATAAATATAGGAGGTGCGGAACATCTTTATGGCATTTACTCTACCTATAAGAGAGATAGGAAATGTTTTCCAAAATTGAATGTAGGCATATAGTTTAATAATTAATGGTGGAAAGTCTGTTTTAAATAGAGGAATGTTTTCGAGCCACGTAAATTCCGAGATATCTAACTTTTCGGTAACAATTCTAAAAGGAAATATTTGGAGTTGAGAAGGGTCTTGTGCTTTTATTGGCATAATTTCACTTTTATTCCAATTATTCTATATCCTGAAAAAGCACCAAATTGTTCTATAATGTTTAGTACATTTGGGATACGAACTTGGGAATTAGTAATGTATAAAAGTACATCATCTGCATATAACGAAATCTTATTGGTGGTATATTTAGTATTATATCCGTGAATGCCCGAATGTGACCTAATACTCTGTGCAAAGGGTTCTATGGCTAAAGCAAATAACATTGGTGAAAGGGCGCATCCTTGTCTGTTGCCCCTGGATAAGTGAAATTTAGGTGAAAGCATTTGATTTGTCAGGATTCTGGCTGTCGGATTAGTGTATAACAGCTTCACCCATGAAATTAAGTTTTCTCCCAATTTGATTTTTTCCAAAACTGTGACAAGATAAGACCATTCCACTTGGTCGAAAGCTTTTTCTGCATCTAGAAAAATAACTGTTAGATCCTCGTTTGTCGTTCTATGCGAATATATTATATTAAACAAACGTCTCAAATTATAAAACGAATGTCGATTAGGTATAAACCCAGTTTGGTCTGGATGTATTAATTTACTAATAACCAAGCTTAATCTGCGAGCCAAAGTCTTAGCTAATATCTTCTGATCTTTAATTAAAAGTGCTATTGCCCTATAGGATCCAGGCTCCTCAAGATTTTTATCTTTTTGTGGAATCAATGTAATAGTTGATTCGGCAAGAGTTTGTGGTAAAGTATGTTCTTTAAATGCTTGAATATAAAGGGCTTGTAAGCGTGGAGAAATTAAATCATTAAATTTTTTATAAAATTCATTACCAAACCCATCTGGACCCGGTGTTTTTCCACTTTTCAATGATTTAATAGTCTCCACAATGTCTTTTGTTGTTATCCCTGCACCTAATTCATCCTGTTCCTCCTCATTAAGGGATGGGAGATTGCAATTCTCAAGAAAACTTTTCATCTTTACAGAATCGGCTGTTGTTTTTGATGAGTATAGTGTTTGATAGTATTTTAAGAATCCTTCATTAATATCTTTAGGCAGTGTAAGTAGCTCTCCTTTTTCTGATCTAATTTTTTGAATAATGTGATCCTTCACTAATTTACGGAGCTGACGCGCCAGTGGTTTATCACCCAATTCATTTTTTTTTTTGCTTAGTATAATGAAATACCCTAATAATTTTTGCAGAAAGGATCTGGTTTAATTTAAATTTTAATGCAGTTATCTTATTCTGTTTTGCAGTGGTTGGGTCAATCGCATTTTCTGAGTCTTATCTGTTTAATCTGTTTTTCTAATTCGAATTGTTCAGTCTTATTTTTCTTGTTTTGAAAAGCTTGGTATGCAATAATACAGCCTCTAATATAGGCTTTGAAAGTTTCCCACAACAACGCTGCAGAAATACCAGGTTTGTCGTTTGTCTCAAAGAATATTTTCATCTGTAGCTTCAAATAGTCCCAACAACTTGCCTCAGTTAGTATTTGTGGGTTGAATCTCCAAAACGATTTTGTATTATACATTCCTTCCAATTTTAAGGAGAAAGTTAACGGACAATGGTCCGAAATGATATTGTTGTGATATTTTGGGTTATAGGTGAAAGGGATAAGTTTTGCATCTACCAGGAAATAATCAATTCGTGTATACGTTTTGTGAACACCTGAATAAAAAGAGTATTCTCTTCCGGATGGATTGGCAATCCTCCATATGTCGGTTATGTTTGTATTATTTATATACGTATTTAAAAGTTCACTCGATTTTGATTTTGAATTACTTTTCCTTTGACGTGAAGATTTATCCAGGTATTGATCTAATACACAATTTAAGTCTCCTCCAATTATCAGATTCTGCTGGCAGGAGTCTGAGATTATATTAAATATTTTATTAAAAAATTGGGGATTGTCGACATTAGGAGCATAAATATTCACCATAGTCAGTGGAGTTGAGTGTAATTCCCCGGATATTATAATGTATCTGCCTTCCTTATCGGCTATAGTGGATTTGTGTTTGAATGGTATACCTTTGCGAATTAGAATTGCTGTCCCTCTTGCTTTGGAAGAAAAAGTAGAATGATATAATTGACCAATCCAGCTTCCCTTCAGCCTTTTGTGAGCTCCATTTTTGAGATGCGTCTCCTGTAGAAATATTATATCAGTATTAATAGATTTAAAATGGGCTAGTACTTTGCCCCTTTTAAATGGCTCGTTAACGCCCCTAACGTTCCAACTGCAAAATATAATTCCTCCTATTTTCCTAGCAACATCATCTTGCATTTTAAAACTTACATGGTTTATTTTGATTCAAATGATCCAACACATTATTTGAAATATTTCCTTTAATAGCTGGGTGGGTGAGCCCTGCCCCGTTTTCCCCTACCTCCCAGAGATATCTCCGAGAAAAATGTGCATTAATACAAATAGTTAAGATATTTAGTAAAAAAAGTAGAAAGTGAAAAAGAAAAACAACGGAAATTGCAGCATATAGAAATGCTGCTGGTGAATACCACTCTACGGTGGTTGGGTTAGTGAAAACTTCCGTAGATAATATTAAGTAACTCCGCACCTTAAGGAGTTAATAAAAACTAAACAGAACAGACCCCAAAAAAGTTTAACAGTATTTAAATCCGTCAGGGAATCAGCATTCCCAAGAGGTTATCTTAATGTGTTCTAATTAAGTAGTTGAATATTGAGTAATTTGACTAATATATGACACTTATTACTTAACTTTCTATTAGTACTGTTTTGACGTATTAACCGACTCAAAGTCAGTGAATTTATGACAACTTATTGATTACAAATGCCGTTTCACACAGACAATTCTCCCTCTCTCCCTTCCTCTCCCTCTCACGACCTCTCCAAAACTTTCCAAACCAGTCTCTAAGCTTTCCAAGACTTTCAAAAACTTACTCAGCACTTTCCAACACTTTCCCAACCTGTCTCCCACATTCGTTCTCTCTCTCCCCCTCTCTCTGCCCCTCTCCATTGTCCCCACCCCGCCCCCTCTCCCCCTTCTCTTCCCTCTCTCCCAAAACTTTCCGCATCTTCCTCTAACTTTCACTTACATTCTCTCTCACTACCTCTTCCCCCCCCCCCCTCTCCTTCTCTTTCTCTCTGCTTCTCTACCCCTACCCCTCCCCCTCTCTGCCTTTCCCCCCCTCTCTCTCAATCTCTCAAGTTCTCTATTTGACATATTAACCGACTCTGGGTCAGTAGATTTATAACAACATATTCATTATAAACACAGTATAAATGAATACAATATAAATGAATTATAAACACAGTATAACCCTCTTGATTATCATCATGACATAAACTCAGTAACACAGTTACTTATCCCTGACAAAGTTGATCATTTTTAACAAAGTTGATCATTGAATGCAATGTGTTCATGCACATTGATTTTTACCAAGGCCTTTGATAAAGGTCACACATACAACTTTTCACAAAAGTAAAGGTCCTTAAAATCCAAGGGAGAGTGACAAATTGGATGCAAAGTGAACTCCACCCCAGCAAGCATCAATTAACGGCCATTTTTCTGACTGGGAGGTGCAGATGAAATGCTGATACAATGACAGTGCAAGTTGATGCAATTCTTAAATAATAAAATAATCTACACTTTGTTTTAAACAAAACCAGAAAAGCATTACGGGGCTCTTAAACTGGTAAAATCTTTTGACGGTGTTTTACAGGAGTACATGACAGAATTTGACATGGAACCGTGAGGATAGAAAACTGAACATTTGGTCACAGTGGTTTTTGGGAGCAGCTCAAAGGAGACAAAGGCTCAGAATCGCTGAAGTTTATGGAGGAATTCCAGATGATGCCAATATCTAGTGTTGGAAACTGAAAATAAATCAGAATTGCAAATTGTTTTTGTCCGATTTTGAATGAGTTAGCAAAATGCTTCACTCTACCACCATGTATTATTAGGGGCGTAGTGAAAAATAGTGTTTTTGTGAACACTTTAATGCCTGGCAATTCGATTGCGTAGCATTATTTCATTCAGCATTGCGAGCTGCAAATTGATTTTTCCACATACAAAATAAGTTAATTACCAAGTCAATTTGCATCACCACAACAACAATTCAGTGAGACGCTTCCTGAAGCTGGTCACCTTCATGAGCAAGACATGTTTTCTGCATTTTAGCCACACAAGGTGACAACGTTTCTACAATATACCTATTGCCACATTGTGGTGGACCCTGAAGAATGTGTCCAGGTGCAATTCTGTATTACTCCTGTAGTGGATGATATGCAAGAAAAAACATTTACATTTATACACATCCACTATCACCCCATGTTTTCGCTGCCCCCCCGTCTATTGCCACTCTCAACCCCTTCCCCATATCTTCATACTAGGCTTAGGCCCCAATCTTCCATCGCACAGGTTATCCATCTCATCTGCAATCTCTCTCAACAGACACACATATGCACACCCATCTTGATGCTGGCTCTGATCCCGATCTAGCCACAAATATATGCTGGTCACCCTAAAATACTTTAATTCACAATTACTGAAAAAGTGCTTGTGGAAATCAGTGTCTTGATGGAATAAATTAATAAGAACTTTAATATATGTTATCAGTGGAAATCAAAATATACTAAACACATTAGGAAGAGTTAAATGGAAAAACGTAGGAACAGAAGCAAAACAAGTGGTCAGAAATATAGTTTTCATCATTTGTGTTTTAGTAGTGAAATCACAAAGTAATAGTTCTGCAGGCATCTGAGCAGCTTTTATTTACCTGTGGACACAAGAACTGCAGATGATGGTTAACAAAATAAAAGACAATGCACTGAGGTAACTCAGTGGGTCAGGCAGCATCTCTGCAGAAGATGGAATAGTAATGTTACGGGTCAGTACCCTCCTTCAGACTGATCGGGGCGGGTTGAGAGTTAACTGGGGAAGAAGAGGTGGTGGGACAATACCTGGATAATAGGTGGAGAGTGGTTTTTAATATGCAAATGAATGGCCTAAAGCCAGAGATTAAAACACAGAGAGTGAGGTAAGGATAATAATTATGAAACGTGAATCCAGGAGAAGGGATATTGGAAGAAGAGGATGTGGGGGGGGGGAGGAGAGAAATAGGTGCAATCCAACTGGGGCATAGGGAAATGTCACCAGTTATTTTGTCGCAGAGCATTAACTGAGCTTTCAGCTATTGTATGATGTGTTCTGATCAGCAAAATAAGTGTTCACTATAAAATCTTGAATGCCGTTCTATTAATCTATCTATCCAAAAAGTGTCTGTCCCACTATGGTAACCATATTGGCGGGTTTAGGAGAGTGCGCTCACCACAAGCTCGCAGCATGGTCGACACATGATCGTAGGTAGTCTCTGGTAAGTCTCCTTCATGGTGGAGAGGAGTTCCCGCATAGTGGTTACTACTCGCGCCCTCAGTTTGGTTGCGGACAAATTTTCAACATGTTGAAACATTTTCTGCGAGCAAAAATTGGTCAGCATGGAGAAAATCGATACTTTTGAACTCGTAGTGCAGTGGTAGTGGGGTCGCCATGTTGCTGTCGGTAGTTGAGGTAGCCGTAGGTAATCTCCTTTGCTGACCGGGCATTTTAATTGGCTCATTGGGGAAAAGAAAACACAAGAATGAGTTTTCGGAACAAAGGAAAACCGACCGGTAATGTTAAATGCCCACTAAACATCACAGCTGTGTATCTCTGAGCTTATTAGAAGTTGTCTGGCTTCTTAAAAGTGTCTCCACTCCTTCTCCCCCCCCCCCACTCCCACTCCTCTCCCCTTCTCCCCGCTCTTTTAAAGGACTTACCATACACTGTGCCAGCTATCTATAACCTTCCTTTTCATCGCGGGTATCACCATGGCTTTGCACCGTGTGAATTTCAGACAGCGCTCCCTCTCTTTACCTGGTCCCCGCCTTTGCTGTGTGTGTGTGTGTGTGTGTGTGTCCCTGTCCCCCTCCCCCCTCCCCTCCCCTCTCTCCCTCTCTTTCTCCCCCCCGTCTTTCTCCCCCCCGTCTTTCTCCCCCCCCTCTCTCTCCCCCCCCGTCTTTCTCCCCCCCCGTCTTTCTCCCCCCCTCTCTCTCCCCCCCCTCTCTCTCCCCCCCCTCTCTCCCCCCCTCTCTCTCCCCCCCTCTCTCTCCCCCCTCTCTCTCCCCCACCTCTCTCTCGCCCCCCTCTCTCTCTCCCCCCTCTCTCTCTCTCTCTCTCTCTCTCTCTCTCTTTCTTTCTCTCTCTCTCTCTCTCTCTCTCTCTCTCTCTCTCTCACACCCTCCCTCTCACACCCTCCCTCTCTCTCTCTCTCACACCCTCCCTCTCTCTCTCACACCCTCTCACCTCGGCATTCCCAGAATCATTTGGCGTTTTGCAAAGACAATTGCATCTGCAGTTCCTTCCTATTGAAGAAGAACCCTGGCCCAAAACAACTCCTAATCCATTCCCTCCACAGATGCCGCCTAGCCCGCTGAGTTCTTCCGGCACTCTGTGTTTCTTATTTAACTCTGAAATTGAAGATAGACACAAAAAGTTGAAGTAACTCAGCGGGACAGACAGCGACTCTGGAGAGAAAGAATGGGTGAGATTTCGGGTTGACACCCTTCTTCAGACAATCACAAGTACTTTCACTGACGAGAGTTCAGTTCAGTCTAGGCAAAGAGACATTTCGGGTAACATTTTTTGTAAAGATTTTTTTAGCTGTATTAAGTCGTTTATTTCATTAAATATTTATCTTTTGGGGGTTATTTTACTGGTTATGTGTTAGAAAATGTTTGAGCTTCTGATATTTAAACTACCAGCAGAAAGCTTGGGAATTACTTTCAATTTATTGAAAATGCAGGAGCCCCCTGAACCCCCACGGGGGTTGGGGGGGGGGGGGACGCTAACTGGCCTCCTGGACTCACAGCCAATGCTTCCTACTTTTTTTCTGGAGGTGAATATCATGCCTGTAGGAATTGTATTGGGCCAGGGTTCTTTTTCAATCGGAAGGAACTGCAGATGCAGTTGTCTTTGCAAAACACCAAATGATTCCGGGAATGCTGAGGTGAGAGAGACAGAGAAAGAGAGATGAGATAGAGAGAGAGAGAGAGAGAGAGAGAGAGAGAGAGATGGATGGATGGGGAGTGGAAGAGTGCGTGCGAGGGAGTGAGGTAGGGAGAGCGAGAGAGGGGGAGAGGAGGGAAGAGAGTGAGAAAGAATGAGAGATAGAGAGATTCCAACCTCTTAACGTTTCCCCAGGCCATGGGGAAACGTTGCTACCAAATGACTTTCAATTATAAACTTCTGGACAAATACAAGAAAGTAGCTATTACATATTATACACAATAAACTGTATTACAAATCCACAATAAACAAGTTATGCATTCTTGTACTCTTGCATGGGTATGACCGCACATAAAAAAGAAATCGGCATTATGGCACCGTGTGAAAATACTGATTTCCTCAGTAAACTACTGATTTTCAAATACTAGAATACTGAAATGCTCTGACAAAACTTGGCAGCTCTGTTATCTACTTTAGTGGGAGAACAGAACGTCAGACTAGGCTTTTTAAATGAGAGATTCAAAAGTATTGGTCTTCAGAGAAACCTGGGTGTATTCGGTCACAAATGAGTGAGAGTTCATTGCACATACAGCTGATTAATGGGAAGGAAAATGGTTGTTACAAGAGGATTTGAGTATGTGTCATTTTCCTATTGTTTAAGACTGCTGAGAACTAATTTTGAATATTATGTTGGGGTCTTGTCTTGTAATCCAAAGAAGAACGTACTTGCAATGGGATTTGTTGGCAATGAGGGGGTGCAGCAACATGATTAATTGCTAGCATTGTGGATTAATCACAGGAAGAGAGGTTAAGTTTATATTTTCAGAATATAGTGGAATGAGAAGCAATCTTACGGAAAGGTACAAAATTCTTCAGATGGTAGACAGATGTGGCTGGCACAGCCGTTTGAGCTGCTGCTTCACCGAGACAGACCAGGGTACAATCCCGACCTCGAGTGCCATCTGTTCTCCCTGTATCTGCACAGGCTTCCTGTGGGTGCTTCTGTTTCCTTCAGCATTCCAAACACGTGCAGATTAGTAGGTTAATTGACCAGTGTAAATTGCATGTTAATGTATAGATGAGTGGTAGAATCTGAGAGCAGTTGCTAAGAATGTGGGGAGAATACAGAATGGGATGAATATAGGATTAGTGTTAACTAGACCAAGTGGGACCCGCTCCACAACGCAATATTCCACCACTCACCTGTTCCCCAAAGCAACCCGTTACAACCACTCTCCCATTCCCCCAACGCTACCCGTTACCCCAACGCAATATTTCACCACTTACCCATAGCCGCCAATTGCGCAGGAGCGGCTTTTCCCCTCATCACCCAACACTCCCTCTCCCTCCTCTTCACCCTCTCTCTTCTCTTCCCTCTCCTCCTCACCTCCACTCCCTCATCTCTCCCTCCCTCTCCTTTCCCATACCCTCAGTCACTCCCTACCCTCAGTCACTCTCTCCCTTCATACATCCTCTCCCCTTCCCACCCTCCTGATCCATTGGGTCCCGTTCCCCCAATGCAACCCGTTTCCACCACTCACCTGTTCCACCAACGCAACACGTTCCCCCAATGCAGTATTCCACCACTCACCCATAGTTCCGGGTGGGCGTGGCTCACACACTCCCTCCCCCTCCTCTTCACCCTCTCTTCTCCCCTCCCACCCCCTCTGTAATTCCCTCCCTCACCTCTCCCTTGTTGCACTCCCCCACTAAACAATGTTTAATAACGTTTATTCTTTCCCCCACTCCCTCTCCTTACAACAAATCACTCATTGCACTGGGTGGAACACCTGATTGGTAGCTTATGTAAATAAGATTCCAATGTGATGTTATTGTCGGGTAGAGCACTGTTCAAGGGCCGCCTATGTGAATGAGATCCCATAGCTGCAAACATAGAAAATAGGTGCAGGAGTAGGCCGTTCGGCCCTTCGAGCCAGCATCATTATTCAATGTGATCATGGCTGAGCATCCACAATCAGTACCCCATTCCTGCCTTTTCCCCATATCCCCTGACTCGTATCACTATCTTTAAGAGCTCTATCTAGCTCTCGCTTGAAAGTCTCCAGAGAACCTGCCTCCACCTCCCTCTGAGGCAGAAAATTCCACAGACTCACAACTCTCTGAAAAAGTGTTTCCTCATCTCTGTTATACATCCCTTTCCCCTTATTCTTAAACTGTGGCCCCCTGGTTCTGGACTCCCCCACCATCGGGAACATGTTTCCTGCCTCTAGCGTGTCCAAACTCTTAATAATCTTATATGGTTCAATAAGATATCCTCTCATCCTTCTAAATTCCAGAGTATACAATCCCAGCCACTCCAAGCCCTGGCCACTAGGGGTGCCGCATGATGGTAGCCTCTGCTTAACATTCTGTTTTTCCATCTTTCTTTTATTTTTAGTTTGTTTAATAGTATGTTTTGGAGGATTTTTTAAAGTATTTTTGTGTGGGGGAGAGGGGTGGGGTAAGGGGGAAACCGTTTCCCAGTCACTTCCTGGCGAGGATGTGACTTTTCTCTGAGTCGCGTCTTCGCCCCCCTCGCGACCTACCAACTGGATTGGCGCAGCCTTTCCTGCCGGAGGCCGACCAGAGCTTCAGCGGCGGTGTAGCACTGATTTACCATCGCGAAGTGGGCAATGCCTTACTGGGGATCGCCGTGTCGAAACTCTGGAGTGTTGGGCATGCTGCTTCAACACCGTGGAGCTGCAGTTTGCAGAGGTCAGCTGCGGGCAGCGCTGACTTCAACATCGCGGAGTCCTGGGATCCCTTTGCCGAGGGCCGCCAGCGTGAATTTCCGCCCAGCTTGGCATGTGGAGTTCAACAGCTTTGGTTTCCGGTAGGAAGCGGCCGATTCGAAAACTCCAAGCCGCTGAGAGAGGGTTCTTCCGTTCCGACGCCGGAGTTCCATCATCCTGGCGAGAGGGCCTGAAAATCGGGCCGCAGTAGTGGCGACTGTGGAGGGCTCGGGATGCCCGGACCACGGGTGAACAACAGAGCAACAGAGGAGGATGACTGGACTTTGGTGCCTTTCCTCACAGTGGGAAAATTTGATTCCGTTGTGGGGGGGATGTTTGTGTTAACGAATATCGTGTTCTGTGTTCTTTTTGTTTATTCGTATGGCTGTATGGTGAACACAAATTTCACTGTACTGGTTGGTGCATGTGACAATAAATGTCTCTCTTGTCTCGTGTCCATTCTCTCAGCATATGACAATCCCGCCATCCCAGGAATTAACCTCGTGAACCTACGTTGCACTCAAGCAATAGCAAGAATGTCCTTCCTCAAATTAGGGGACCAAAACTGCACACAATACTCCAGGTATGGTCTCACTAAGGTCCTTCTGCAGTTGTATAGGGCCCATTTGCTCCTATACTCAACTCAACTTATGAAGGCCAACATAACATTCGCTTTCTTCACTGCATGCTGTACTTGCATGCTTACTTTCATTGACTAATGAACAAGGACCCCCGCCGATCCCGTTGTACTTCCTCTTTTCCCCACTTGACACCATTTAGATAATACCTGCCTTCCTGTTTTTGCTACCAAAGTGGATAACCTCACATTTATCCACATTAAACTGCATGCATGCATCTGCCCACTCACCCAACCTGTCCAAGTCACCCTGCATTCTCATATGGGGGGAGATGGGGTGGGCGCAGCAGATGCACCTCACACTCAGCTCACCCCGCACCTTCAGCTTTTGGCCTCGCGCAGTAGCTCCCAGTCCCACTCCAACTTCACTCGTAGGCTTCCCGTTCAACTTAGCACGCTGCTCATGGATGAGCCCCACCTCCGGGGTTTTATTCTCTGCGGGCGCCGGAGGGGATGTTACCTTCATGGTGACTGACAGGCGAGAAGACCAATCTGGTGATCTCACGATTTTTTAAATCTTAAGTGGTCAAGATGACAGTTTTTGTAATAGTATGGATGGATAGATAGATGGATAGATGGATAGATGGATAGATGGATAGATAACGTGGCGTCGAAGGACGAGAATCCGAAGCAAAGAAGTCGAAGCCAAATAACCGAATGGAAACAAAGCCGAAATGCCAAATAGCCGAAAGCATACGGAGCCGAAACGTCAACAAACCGAAAGGGTGGGACACCTAAATGCAAACTAGCTGAAAGGGCAGGACACCTACAAGCCAACGAACCGAATGCCGCTCAATAGAAAAGTCAAATTACAGAGATGAGGCCGCCGGGGGGGGGGGGGGGGGGGGGGGGGCGGGACTTGTCAGCGATTGTTCCAGACCCCCGCGTCCATCACATCACTGGCTGGTGGAGACGGGAGGGTGGGGGTCATTTTCCCACACAAGCCATAGGTGACTGGGCAATCTGAACCAGAGCACCGTTGTAAGCGGCCGAAGGAGCGCAACCCTCGGGACAGCCCCCACTCTCCCACAGCCGCCCTCCGCCTCATCTCCCCCCGGCGGCTGCACTGTGACGGGCTGTGGGTCGGTTGGAGCAGAAGTGTGGGACAGGCTGGTCTCTCCGCCCACCCCAACCCCTACACCAGGGTGATTTACCCCCAGACCCTGACACCCATATCGGGTGATTCACCCCCACCCCTGCCGCTGGGACAGACGGCTCGGGGCATTGGCAGCCATTCTTCAGACCCGAAGACTGAGTCTGAAGGGTCTCGACCCGAAATGCCAGAGATGCTGCCTGTTCCGCTGAGTTGCGCCAGCTTTTTGTGTCCATCTTCGGTTAAAACAGTTTACAGATTATCTGCTGTTTTGTGCTTGGGAAATTGTGTGCGCCATGCAGGCAACCAGATGGTAATAAATAAAATGTGCTTGTTATCTAGGGTGGGGAGTGGGAGGAGATTAAATTGTTTGTTGTCATGCACTCTTGTCATCGGCCCGCCAGGAAATTTGTGTTCCCCCCCCCCCCCCCCCCCCACATGTTGTAAAAGTAATTTACTATGGCTGCCAATGCCCCGAGCCGTCTGTCCCCGCGGCCGGGGTGGGGGTGAATCACCTTGGTGTGGGGGTCGAGGGGATCACCCCGGTGTGGGGTTAGGGTCCGATGGCGGTGCATCGTGGTCAATGATTCTGGGTGAGTGGAGGGACCAGCCTGTCCCACACCACTACTCCACCCGACCCACAACCCGTCACAGTGCGGCAGCACGGGGGAGATGATGCGGAGGGCGGCTGTGGCCGAGGGAGAGTGGGGGCTGTCCCGAGGGTTGCGCTCCTCCTGCCGCTTACAACTTGGTGCCCTGGTTCAGAGTGCCCAGTCACCTGTGGCTTGTGTGGGAAAATGACCCCCACCCTTCCGTCCCCACCGGCCAGTGATGTGATGGACGCGGGTGTCTGGAACTTCTTTGACTTCTTTGCTTTGGCTTCTTGTCCTACGCCACATCCGGGTACCAGACAGACAGACAGACAAGACTAGACTAGACCAATTGGGACACGTTGGTTCCCTGTCACACAGGAGGCCTGGTCCCCCAATGTAATATTCCACCACTCACCCATCACCCCAACGGGAGGCTTGGTCCCCCAATGCAACCTGTTCCCCAATGCAATATTCCACCACTCACCTGTTCCCCCAATGGGCCCCGTTCCCTCAATGCAATATTCCACCACTCACCAGTAGCCCAACGCAACCCGTTTCCAACACTCACCCGTTCCCCCAATGCAAACCGTTCCTCCAACGCAATATTCCACCACTCATCCATAGCCCCCAACTGCGCAAGCGCGGCTTATTTCACCTTATTCACCCTCCCTCATTAAACTTTTTAAAAAATCCTTGTTGCCAGGAATACTAAAAAGCGATTGCAACATTGTTGTAATTGCACTTGTTTGTGCTGGCAGGACTGAGTGTCCTGGGATTGCAACATTGTAGCAGGTAGGGTTACAATCCCATTGTGAAGTCATAGCTGCAGAGGGAAGAATTTTTCATCAAATTTTGATTTTTATAAATTAAAAAATGTGAATAACGTGAAATGTGACATCAATCTGAACGAAACTTGGTAAATTCCACCACAGGACCATGCTGAGTAAGGAGGTGCAAAAAATTAGCGCTATCATATACCGTTTTGGGGTAGTTCTGGAATCACATTGAATCACATTTACAGGCACGCGCGCATAGAAACAAACAAGATGAAAGTTTTAGTAACATATACTAGACTAGATCAAGTGGGACCTGTTGAGTCCCTGTCACACGGGAGGCCTGGTCCCCAACGCAACCCATTCCCACAACATAATATTTAACCACTCACCCATAGCCCCCATGGCCCCTGGTCCCCCAACGCAACCTGTTCCCCAACATAAGATTCCGCCACTCACCCGTTCCTTCAATGCAACACATTCCCCCAATGCAATATTCCACCACTCACCCATAGCCCCCAACTAATATAATCATTAAACTTTCAATTTGGAGAGCAATTAAAAGGCGTTGCAATCACATATGTGCTGGGTTAGGCTGGGAATTTCATCTCCTGAAGGACATTTGCTGCCAAGTATCACAACATTGTAACGTGTAGGTCATTGTGACATCATAGCTGGTAACTGCCAGTTCAGTTTTTAAGAATACCTTCTCAAAGTGGGATTTTGTAAAGCTGAAAATGTCAATACATTGTAAAATATAACATAAATCTGAATGAAACTTGATACAAACCACCACAAGACAACGGTCAGTAAGGTGGTGCAAAAATGTTAGCGCTATCGTGTACCATTTTGGTGTAGTTGCGTGATAACAATTACAGAGAGACGCACATACACGCACAGAAACAAACAAGATGACAGTTTTAGTAATATACTAGACCAAGTGCAGACCCGTTGGGTCTGCTCCCCCAATGGTGTGATCCCCCAACCCAATATTCCACCATGCACCCGTCTCCTCCAATGGAACTGAAGCCGTTCCCAAATGTAAGATTCCAGCACTCCCGTGCCTCCCTCAGCAGTGGATTAAAAAAAAAATCCAATAGCACCTCCCCTGCCTGCTGCAGCAGTGAAAAGTTCAGAGTGTTCCTGTCTTGCAACTTTGTTTCGAAGTGTGTTGGAAGCTGATAGGAAGGAGCAGCCGTCAACGAATCAAAAGGCAGAAAGGCAGCCGGTCGGATGGCACGAGAGTTTTAATAGTATTTAGATAGACCAAGTGGGACCAGTTGGGTTTCGTCCTCTCAACGCGCTGTTGTGGGGGGGTGGGTGGTGGGGGTGGGGGGGGGGGGGCAGCAGTCTGTGGCATCACACTCACGCTAACCACCCCCCACTCACACATATTAACCACCCCCCTTGATATTATATTAACATTATTAATTTGCTCCTTTTACCTCATCCCTCACCCTATCCACTCACACATACCCCCAATCACAGGCACGGCTGGAGAGGGAGAGGGCAGCCAGAGAGAAGGAGGGCTGAAGCGAGAGGTCAGAGAGAAGGTGGGCTGAGAGAGGGGGGCAGAAAGAGGGGGAGGGCAGAGAGAGGTGGGGTAGAGAGAGGGGGGGCCCGCCCCATGGGATCGACAGCTCGGTCCCGTCCCAGAGGGGGGACGTGGACTCGGCGAGCGACCGGGTCCGACTTGCTCGTTCTCTCAATGTCTTGGAGCGGGGGAAGAGCCTTGAATAATGAGGTGGGGGGGGGGGGGAGGTGACGCCACTCGCAGTGCGAGGAAGAAGGGCTTGCAGACCCATTGTGATATCAGCGAAAGACAGTTTTTAAATTCAAGGTTTTGTCAGTTTTTTGAGCATTTTCTGTAATAACTCGAGAAATAAAGCAAGAAATGTTCTGTTAAGGCAATTTCAGACTCCACGGGAAAAATCTCTACCGCAATATGTAAAATTTTACCGTTAGCGCCTCGTTTTTTCGAGAACATGTGATCACACACACACACAATCAGACTTTTAAGGATAGATCGATGATTGGTGGTAATCAGTGTGGACTAGGTGAGGCAAAGGGCTTATTTCTATGGTGTATCTCTTCATGAGTAGAGTATGTGTAGAGATCTTTGTCTTGACTAGGTTTTTGAGAATGTAGTAAAAGTCGCATAAACCAAGTAGGTTGTTTGTGATGGAAGTGAAAATAAATTTCTCTGGATTTCTGCACCCCAAGTGAACTCTAAGGGTTTAGTCACCAAGTACGTGCAGGAAAGGGACAGATAATGGAATTGAGAATATTTTGGATAGAGAATTGAGGAAAATGAAATCAGGGCAAGAAAATGGTACAGGGGTAAATAAAATTGTCCCATTGAATGAGAAACCAGACATGAGAGCCAAATAGCCTATTTTTCATGTCCTTAACTCGGGCAAAAGAGTTCATGAAGACAGTTTTGGTGTAATCCAAAACCATTACTTGGAATCACGTTACTTCTTGCTTCCACCACCTGAAAAACAGGCATTTAGTTTCTTGATGATCTCCCTTCTTTCCCAATGATCTGCAATGATTGCGGTACTTAGGTTAGTACATAGGGCTGATTCCTCCCACCCCTCCCCTCATGTCACAGCAAGATTGCAAGCGCTCTTCAATGATGATTGTCACGCCTTATGGTGAAATATTTGGCACTTTGCATACAGTGCCCTCCATAATGTTTGGGACAAAGACTCATTATTTAGTTTTTTGCCTCTGTATTCCACAATTTGAGATGTGTAATAGAAAAAGTCACATGTGGTTAAAGTGCACATTGCCAGTTTGTTATAAAGGCCATTTTTATAGATTTGGTTTCACCATGTCGAAATTACATCAGTGTTTATACATAGTCTCCCCATTTCAGGGCACCATAATGTTCGGGACACGTGGCTTCACAAGTGTTTGTAATTGCTCAGGTATGTTTAAATGTCACCATAATGCAGGTATAAGAGAGCTCTCAGCTCCTAGTCTTTCCGCCAGTCTTTTCACCTTTGGAAACTTTTATTGCTGTTTGTCAACATGAGGACCAAAGTTGTGCCAATGGAAGTCAAATAAGCCATTATGAGACTGAGAAACAAGAATAAAACTGTAAGGACATCAGCCAAACCTTAGGCTTATCAAAATCAACTGTTTGGAACATAATTAAGAAAGAGAGCACTGGTGAGCTTACTAATCGCAATGGGTCTGGCAGGCCAAGGAAGACCTCCACAACTGATGACAGAAGAATACTCTCTATAATAAATAAAAATCCCCAAATACCTGCTTGACAGATCATACACACTCTTCAGGAGTCAATAGACAATGAACAATAGGTGCACGAGTAGGCCATTCGGCCCTTTGAGCCAGCACCGCCATTCAATGATCATCCCCAATCAGTACCCCGTTCCTGCCTTCCCCCCATATCTCCTGACTCCTGACTCCGCTATTTTTAAGAGCCCTATCTAGCTCTCTTGAAAGCATCCAGAGAACCTGCCTCCACACGTAGAGAATTCCACAGACTCACCACTCTGTGAGAAAAAGTATTTCCTCGTCTCCGTTCTAAATGGCTTACACCTGTGGCCCCTGGTTCTGGACTCCCCCAACATCGGGAACATGTTTCCTGCCTCTAGCTTGTCCAAGCTCTTAACAATCTTATATGTTTCATGAGATACCCTCTCATCCTTCTAAACTCCAGAGTGTACAAGCCCAGCTGCTCCATTCTCTCAGCATATGACAGTCCCGCCATCCCGGGAATTGAGCTTGTAAACCTACGCTGCACTCACTCAATAGCAAGAATGTCCTTCCTCAAATTAGGAGACCAAAACTGCACACAATACTCCAGGTGTGGTCTCACTAGGGCTCTGTACAACTGCAGAAGGACCTCTTTGCTCCTATATTCGATTCCTCGTGTTATAAAGGCCAACATGCCATTCGCTTTCTTCACTGCCTGCTGTACCTGCATGCTTACTTTCATAGATTGATGAACAAGGACCCCCAGATCCCGTTGTACTTCCCCTTACGCCATTAAGATAATAATTTGTCTTCCTGTTTTTGCCACCAAAGTGGATAACCTCACGTTTATCCACATAAAACTGCATCTGCTATCATCTTCCCACTCACCCAACCTAATCTGCCTTCCTGTTGCAGTCAGTTGTAGATTTGTAAATGACCACTGTCCGCAGAAAACTTCATGAACAGAAATACGGAGGCTATACTGCAAGATACAGACCACTGGTTAGCGCCAAAAATAGGATAGCCAGGTTACAGTTTGCCAAGAAGCACTTAAAAGAGCAACCACCGTTCTCGAAAAAGGTCTTGTGGATAGATGAGACGAAAATTAACATATCAGAATGATGGCCAGAGCAAAGTATAGAGGAGAGAAGGAACTGCCCAAGTTCCAAAGCGCACCACCTCCTCTGTGAAACACAGTGGTGGGGGTGTTATGGCCTGGGCATGTATGACTGCTCACTTATCTTCATTGATGATACAACACCTGATGGTAATAGCATAATGAATTCTGAAGTGTATAAAGACATCCTATCTGGTCAAGTTCAATGCCTCAAAACTCATTGGCCAGCAGTTCATTCAACAACAATACAGTGATCCCAAACACACTGCTAAAGCCACCAAGGAGTTTTTCAAAGCTAAAAAATGGTTAATTCTTGAGTGGCCAAGTCAGTCACCCGATGTGAACCCAATTGTTCATGCCTTTCACATTTTCTTTAATATTCTGATTAATGGTGCTAATTTTGATCATTTTTCATTGAGAAATATGACTTATCTTGAAGATTTCTAGAACCACGTTTTGATTAAATGCATGAAAGTATCATAATTTTTAGGTGCGTCGCGTGGGACATTGATCAATGTAAGACATAGAAATGAGTGCTGGTCATGATCCACTCAAATTGCTCTACGATTCATTATGGTCATAGACAATCATCACCCTGACCTTCACTTTGCAATCAGATTCCTTTTCTTTGTCCAAATTGGTATAGTCCATAGTGGTATAATTCTCAATATGTGAATATATATCAATAAGTGAAAGTATGTGTATATATATATTTGTGTGTGCGTGCGCGTGTATATATATATATATATATATATATATATATATACGCACACATACATATATACATGTACATATATATACACACACACACACACATATATATATATATATATAATTAGACTGTGGGACCCATTGGGTCCCTGTCACACGCGGAAGCCTGATCCTCCAACGCAACCCGTTCACCCAATGCAATATTCCACCGCTCACCCTTAGCCCCCAACTGCTCAGGCGTGGCTCATTTCCCATCATCCCCAGCACTCTCTCCCCCTCCACTTCACCCTCCCTCTTCTTTCCCCTCTCCTCCCCAATCCCTCCCTCACCTCCACCTCCCTTTCCTTTCCCCTACCCTCAGTCACTCCGTCCCTCCCTCCATAACTCTTTTCACCTCCCTACTCCCTCCTATCCCTCTGTCCCCCACTCCTCACCTCCCCAACCCCCCCACCATCCCTCCTCAACTCCCCCACTACCCTCCTCTCCCTCTATTTCCCACTCCCTACATCTCCCACTCCACCCTCTCCCTCTATTCCCTCTCCCCCACCACTCTCCCTCCTCACTTCCTCCCTCATCTTTCCCCTCTCCTACCCTCCCCAATCACTCCCTCACCTCTCCTTTCCCCTACCTTCAATCACTCCTTCCCTCCATCACTCCCCACTCTACCCCCTCCTCTCCCTCTATCCCCCCCTTCTCCCCCACTCTCCCTCCGTGCCTCCCCCACTTTCCCCCTCTCCCTCCCTACCTCCTCTTCTCCCTCAATCCCCCAGTCTCCCTCCTCACCTCCGCCAATTTTCCCCTCTTCCTCCCTACCCCCTCCTCTCCCTCAATTTGCCCACTCTCCCTCCGCACCTCCTCAAGATCTTGAGGTTGCTGCTCCTCTCCCTTCTTGTGTGTCCTGGAGGAGCATCAGCTGTCGCCCCCCCAGAACCAGACTCAGCACCCAGGTCTCGGATCCTTCGCGTGGCCCCGGAGGACCAGTAGCTACAGCCGCGGCTGCAGAGGGAATAGTGGAACAACGCTAAACCGAGTTGGCGGCCGGTGACTGACAGCGGATGCAGCCAATCAGTGCGGCAATAGTGCAGGAAGGGGCGTTGCCGTCTCGGCGGTGACTGACAGGAGAGGAGACCAATCTGCGCATGCGCGTCTTTTAAGATTTCTAAACCTTAATAACTTTTGAAATATACCACTGATCGGAACAAAATTTGTTGCACTTGCAGCACAGGACATTGCCGAGTAAGGTGGTGAAAAATCGTAGCACTATCGTGTACCGTTTTTGTGCAAATGTAAAACCAATGCAAACCAAAAGATAACAAGATGACAGTTTTAGTTATGTATTGATATATATATGTCTTACTGAATATTCAGTTCCCTCAGTGCGAGAACTCTGAAGATTCATGGTCCTCTGAGTAAAGAAACCTCCTCCCTGTTCTCACTGGCCAATATCCATCTGAGACTGTCCCATGTCTCAATTCTCCAGCTGAAAAATAATCTAAAATAAATATTGATATTTTTACTGAGGATCAGAGTTGTTTTTTTGTCCCTATAGCCAAGAAATTGAGACTTGACCCTGTTTGGTCACATTGGAAATGTAATATGGTAGTTGTTGCACACAGCTACTGAAATTGGGGTTCTTAAAAGTCAAAGATCTAGATACTCGAGTTAAAATGTACTTAATTAAATCAGGTATTTGAAAAAAACCTACTGTCTATAATAATAACATTCAAACTTATGACTTTTGGGGAAGTCCTGCTATCCCTATTTGATCTGCCCTGCATATTTTTACTCCAGTCATTTGCTTTATTTGTTTGCACCAGAACTACAGTAAAGTGGTCAAGTTTTAAGTGACCTCTGAAATGACAGTGCAAGCCATTCAGTAACACCAAATTGCCCCTTTTACCACTTGGATGTACGGCAATTAAGGATGAGGATTGTATCATGATTTGCCAACAGATCCCACATGAGAGATTTTTTTTAAAGCAAGCTTGTTCCGGCTTAGTTCTAAGTGCTGTACCAGTCGATAGCTATTACTGCATCCAGTGGTCTATGAGTTGAAATGGCAGTCTCCCACTGTATTCTTTGATGCTACCTTTGATGCAGTGAGTGAGGTCACCCCCCTCTCCCCCGCTGCTAACTGATCCTATTCGCTGCTGCCCGTTCCTCCCCGTGGGGACTACCCCCTCCATACCCCCTCCTCCACTCCCCCTCCTCCACTACCCTCCCCCTCCACCCCCCCTCCCCCTTCCTCCACTCCCCACCATTCCCCTCCCTTCCCCCCCCACTTCTCTCCCCCTATTCTCTCCCGTCATCTCTCTTCCCACTCTCTTCTTCCCCCTCCTCTCCCCCCTGCTCTCTGCCCCCTCTCTCCCCATCCTCTCTCCCATCTACTCTCTCTCCCCCTCCCTCCCCCTTCTACCCCCCTTTCTCCCCTCTCACTCCCTCCTCTCTCTCCCCCTTCCCCCCCTCTCTCCCTCCCCCTCCTCTCTCTCCCCCTCTCAACCTCCCACCTCTCCCCTCCACCTCCCTTCCCCCCCACTCCCCTCCTCTCTCCCCCCTCTCCACCTTACCCCTCCAGCTCCCTCCCCCTCCCTTCCCCCCTCTCCACCCACTCTTCCCCCACCTTCCTCCCCCCCTCATCCCCCCACCCCCCTCTCACCCCCCCCCCCCTCACCGGGGGTTAGAGTGTGTGTGTGACGCCGCAGGCCCCACCCCCCCCCCGCAACCGCGCATTGAAGGGATGGGACCCAACGTTTCCCCTTGGTCTAGTCAACTAATATAATTCCTGCTCCAAAAAAACACTCCTCGCTTTTGAGTCTCCACTGCTATCCCTTTCACCTAATCATCATTTCTGCTCTCACTATTAAATTTCTGGATATGCAGCACAGATTGGTGAAGATAAATGTACGGAAGTGGAAGTCAACGCAGACAATTCCACACAAGAAGATAATTGCACCTACCATAATATGGAACTGGACTGCACAAAATCTAACTTATTTCTATTTTTTATAATCTCAGTTTGTTTTATCGTAACATTTCCGCTTTCTTATTTTCATATTCTTCGGCTCAGGGAGTGGAAATCATCTATCTACACCAATAAAATCTTATTCGGTGGCTTCATCTCCTAGCAATGTCACTCTATGTCCTGAAGGGATAATACCAAAAAGAGGAAGGCCACGTTCAACCCCTGTTGTAAAACCAGCCTGCGTTGCTTTGCAAACTTCTACTCCTCAACCAATTTCTGCAGTCGTGTCAGAGGTACCTGTTAAAACTACTTCACAGGCAAAGTTAGTAACTGTTAATGGTATTGGTCAAACCATCAATGCAGGGCATCTTGTTCGTCTTCAGCCAGTGGGATTTCCTCTACTGCAGCTGCCTCGAGAACAGAAAAATGTATTAAATCCCACCATAACTGCTGGAAAGTCATTGAAGCTCGCAAATCAGTCATCTGGCTCACAGTCATTTGAAAGAGCAGGCTCCGAGAAGACTGCCAACCAGAATAACAAAGCAGAAGAGAAGTTGATTGAACCTGAGCTGGAGGAGATTCATGTTGCCGGTTCTGAGCTTATTGAGACAACGGTGTCTCAGGATATACCAGATGAGGACCATGTAAATGATGATCCATTGCCAGAAGTTAAACAGGCGACTGATGCATTTCCTTCCACGCCTTCAGTCCGTGAGGCGGACGATGAGTTGGACGATGATTCTATAGACCATCAAAATGCATTAGAACACCCTACTCCAGCAGAATTGGTTGATCGTTCATACACCAGTGAAAAACAGATTCTGGAAGATGAAAATGAAAAATCTGTACTGGAGAATTCCACAAGAACTGGAAAAGGAAGTGGTGTTGATAAAGATTCTTCCAGATTTAACCATGAAGTGGTTGATAAGGAACCGGAGGAAATGCCCAGTATGGAAGAGAAAAATTGGTTGCAAGATGAACAGGTGGAAGTGGAGATGGAAGATAAAAAATGTTGGTTTGAAGCAAGTACATTTAATGTTCCAGTTAAAAGGGAAGAAGATATGCTAAAAAGTCCTGAGAATGACGAATTAGACTTTCATCAAAGATTACTGCGATATGAAAACTTTATGGACTCAGATAAAGATACTGACTCTCAGAGTGATCTGGAGGATGGTGACAGTCAAAGTGATGCAGAGAAAATTGACATTGAGAGAATGGTGAGTAGTTTCACTTGTCAGCATTGTAATGATCAGCTTGTTGTTTGACAGTGTGGGATAGGTTGTGTTTTGTTTACTAGTATTGTCATTTTACCAAATAATATAGGGATTACCTTATGAGCTGCATCCTCGTTAATTTGGTTTCTTTTTCATGCAAAGTATAGATCCATTTGATTTTGAAATATTTGGTTACCTCTAACCCAGACTGTCAGGGTGGCAAAATGATAAGGAAAAAGTGGTATATAACTCATCGTATCAACTAATCACAGTTAATATGTGTGATTAATGCAAAAGTGTACTGTATATGCTGATAGAAATAACCGTTTGTACTCTGCCTGCAGCTTTGTGCTTTGAAACATGCATATTCCAGGTTCTTCTGATTGGAAGCAATATTTTTAATAAGGGTATCACCTGATTCTAAACTCCAGCATATTTAAGATAGACACAAAATGCTGTAGTAACTCAGTGGGTCAGGCAGCATCTCTGGAAAAAAGGAATAGGTGACGTTTCAGGTCAAGATCCTTCTTCTGACTGAGTGTCAGGGAAAAGGGAAATGAGAGATAACGTGTTCAGCAATCTTCCCTGTCCCTATACTCCCTCCCTCGACTCTGTCCAGGGACCCCGGCAGTCCTTTCAGGTTAGGCAGAGGTTTACTTGCACCTCCTCCAACCTCATCTGCTGTATCTATTGTCCCATGTGTGGCCTCTAATACATCGGTGAGAGCTAATGTTGACTGGGCGATTGTTTCGCTAAACACCTCCATTCAGTCATCGTGCCCTATGTGATCTCCCAGTTGCTGGACACTTTACCTCCCCTTCCCGTTCCTATACTGACCTTTCTGTCCTGGGCTTCCTCCATTGTCATAGTGAGGCCAAATGCAAATTGAAGGAACAGCACCTCATATTTTGCTTGGGCAGCTGACAACCCAGCAGTATAACTATTGATCTCTCTAACTTCAAGTAACCCTTGCATCCCTTCTCTCTCTGTCGCTCTCACACCCTGGTCATCATTCAGCTGAGTTTCATTGTCTATAACTCGTTAAATTGTCTATAAATCACCGAAGCCTACAGCCAACTATAGACCGATGTGGGCTCCACCGTTCCTCGATCATCGTTACTTTTCTGCATAGGACGTGGTGTACAGCTTTTTCACATGTTGGCCCTACTTGTTACCAGCACCCACGCCCCCCCTCCCCTCTTTCACACTGTACCTCCTGGCATTTGTTTCTATTGGAGAATACCCATTCTCTCAAAATTTCCCTCTCCCCTATAGATTCCCTCTCATCCATTGCAGTCATTAACTTTATTGCAACTGTCCCTGCCTTTTGAGAACTAATCCCTTTCTGAAATGAGTGTGCAGTAAATTACCAGATAATTTGTGAACTGCACTCTTTCTAGATGAAAATCGCCAACGCTGCATCAAGTAATCTTTGGACCAATTTCTCCAGTTCTTGCAGTGAAGTACAAAATACAAAAATGATTCAGCTTGTCAGAACAGGTTAAAAATCCAATTTCTAGGCAGTATATTTTAGTGACAAATGCAAGATGACATGTCATGAATTTCAAGTTTATTCTTAATTTCTATAAAGCGCGTATAGGGCTGAGGCTGTTCTTCAAAAATGTAGTGTTTTGGATAGTGAGTGAGGAGTCGGTATCGTGCTTTACTAACCTTAATGTTTTCACAGTTCGACTCAACGTCCAGTGAAGAGGCAGTGGACACCGAGACTGTGGAGGAACTCTCTGACAAAATCAACATTGCTCGTCTTATTGCTTCTGCTTCTCGCCTTACAAGCAAATCAAAGTAATGTGATTTTTTAAAAATACATTTGAAGTATAATCTGTTTAACATAATGTGTAGTTACAGATTTCATCTGTTAAATATGTATATAGGAGTATTGATGTAAATGTTCATATCGAGACACTGTTCCCATCAGTAGATGGTACAAGCACCACAGAGTACAGATTCATAATGTTATCAAAAATTGCAATGGGTGATGTGAGGAAAATAATTTTGAGGTGAAAGGAAGTTGCTATCAGAGCTTTTGAAAATAAATAGGGGATAGGCACAAGTGAGAATAATCTGCAGACGGTGGAAAACCGAGCAGCTGCCTGGATAGCTCTACTACTGCAGCAGGTCAGGTGCCTCTTTCTGAAATGCAACAGTTCTATGGCTGTCTGTATAGTGCATTTACAACCTTGGTAGCAGTTTTGGCAGGTCAGTGCTGTCTAGGAGGAAGTTTAGGTTGGAGATAGCTGAACAAATGTATGAGATGAAACCTTGTTTAGTTACAGAACTTTTCAAGCTCAAGTTTGCATTTATTGTCACATGCACCAGCTAAGGTACAGTGATATTTGAGTTACCAAACAGCCATACTAAGTGAAAAGCAACAATTCACACAGCCACATGAAATAAAATTTAACATAAACATCCACCACATTGGAATCAACATTCCTCACTGTGATGGAGGATAATAAAGTTCAGTCATCTTCCTCCTTTGTTCACCCATGGTTGGGGCTGAACCCTCTGCAGTCGGCGCTGCCGACGGTCCGATATCCAAGTCCGCGCGTCAGGATGATGGAAACTCCGCCGTCGGGATTGATTGGAACTCTCCACGGCATGGAGCTCCCGAGTCGGCCTCTTCTTAAATTCCACAGGCCCAGCGATTGGAGTTCTTCCACTGGCGATCCTCGGCAAAGGATCCCAGGCTCCGCCATGTTAAAGTCCGCACGCCCATGACTTGAAGCTCTGGGACGGTCTTCAGGAAGGCCGCACCACTCCACATTGTTAGGCTGTGGGGGGACGGAAACGCGATACAGAGAAAATCGCATCTCCGTCGAGGTAAGTGACTGAAATTTTTTTTCTCCAATTTACCCCCACCCCCCCCCAAATAAAACAAACTAAGAAACACTAAAACATACTTTTAAAGCATACTTAAAATAATAAAAACAAAGAGGGGACATACAGACTTTTGGTGAGTGGCGCCACCCGGTAGTTTTGGGAGATGTGTTGAGGATTTGATGTGTGGGAAATGTTTTGGTCACTAGATCTCCAAGTAATTAAAATAATGAATGGTTTATGTCATAGGCTCAACATCTTCCTCAAGTGGCTTGTTAAAACCTGGTGTCTTGGAACAGATATGAAACATATCTGTTTTAATTGGATTAGGTTTATTTGAAGTACTCGAACTTGATTTTGTTTTGGTAAAAAATTATACAGGTCTTCAGCTTGTTTGAAATAATTATTTTAATGTGGCCGTAACAGGCTGCCCCCTCCATCTCCAGGGAATCTCAGTTGTCTCAGATGATAGGTGAAGTACTGAAACCTTTTCCTATGTATCTTTGCAGGCAACTGCATAGATGCAAGCTGTGAGGAGTGATTTAACATAAAATCTATATCTGTAGTCCTCTTTTATACATTTTCCAGTATTTTTAAGTCTCTACAGCAGCTTCTGTTCCAAAGAAAATAAACCCACCCTATCCAATCTTTTTCATAGCTAACCTCATCGATTTCCTTTGAACTTTACTCAGTGTAATTTAATTTATCTGTGATGTCACTGCAATAGGAAGGATTCCATTAAACTGGAAGGAGTATAGATAAGATTTACAAGGATGTTGTCAGGAATTGAAGGGCTGAGCTAGAGAGGTTGGGCAGGTTAGAACTTTATTCCTTAGATGGACAGGATGTTGAGGGGTGATCTTACAGAGATGTATGAAAGCATAAAGGGAATAGATAGGAAAACCACAAGCACATATGTTTAAGGTGAGAGGGGCAAGATTTAATATGAACCTAAGGGCCAACTTTTTCATCCTGAGGGTGGTTGATATATGGAACAAGCTGCCAAAGGAGGTAGTTGAGGCAGGTACTATAACAGCATCTAAAAGACACTTGGACCTGTACGTGAATAGAAAAGGTTTAGAGGAATAAGGGCCAAACGCGGGCAAATAGGATGAGCTAAGATAAGGTATCTAAGTCGGCATGGACGAGTTGGGCCGAAGGGCCTGTTTCCGTGTTGTATGTCTCTGACTTATTGTGTAACATTAGTGCCACAGAGTATACTACACACTAAAATACAAAGTTGGGCCAAAGGGCCCGTTTCCATGCTGTATTACTCCTAAGACTCCAGGACCAGAAGTGTTTGCAGTATTTAAGTGGTCAAATAAAATTCTGGCATAATCTCCTTGCTCTTGTATTCCACGCCTCAATTTAGCTTGTTTCACTACCTTTTTAATTATCTGTTGTTAATACACTCCTAGGGTAGTCTGTTGCTCCACAGCTTTCAGTATCCTCTACTTTTATTGCATCTCTCTCACACCTTGAGATTGAACGTAATTTGAAGTTTTCTGCTCAACTGAGTAGTTAATTAATACCTTGCTGCATCTTAGAGCTGTCTTCCTTGCTGCAAACCAGATGAACATTTTTGTATTATCTCGTTTAACTCACTCCGTTTATTTAAATTTTAAAGCATCATTACATTGTACATAAAACTCTGAAGCCCCATTGGTTGTAGCCTTCCATTGCCGAAAAAACCCATCAGATACTATCTTCATTCTTCATCTGATCGGGTTTTGAATTCAGTTTGGCACACTCCATTAGATCCTGCAAACTTATACTTTTTTGCATTGCCAGTCATGTGGGACTTCATCAAAAGCCTTGAAATAATGTGTCTGTTAGGGTATGGGGACCTCTATTACATTGCTTGTTGCAGCAGTGATTCAGCTGATAATATAATCGATTGAAGAATGGAGGATTGAGGCATTTTCTACATCTTGAAGGCATTTCTGAGGTTGAATCTGCTCCTTCGTTCCTCTGCTCACCTGGATAAGCAGGGAAGCACTGTGAGAGTCATGTTTTTTTTAACTTCTCCGGTGCTTTTAACATCATCCAGCCTGCACTGCAAGGGAGCAAACTGACAAAGATGCGGGTGGATGCTCCATTTGTTTCCTGGATCACCAACTACCTGACTGGATGACCACAGTATGTCAGTCTACAGAATTGTGTCTCGTACATGGTAGTGAACAACATGGGATTGTCCTCTCTCCCTTCCTGTTCACCATCTACACCTTGGACTTCAGATACAACTCGGACTTCTGCCACCTGCAGATGTTTTTGGACGACTCTGCAATAGTGGGCTGCATCGGTGATAGGAGGGAAGCTGAATACTGAGGTGTAGTCAACGACTTTGTCGAGTGCTGTGGGCTAAATCGCCTGCAGCTCAACAAGACTAAAGACATGATGGTGGATTTTAGGAGGAAATGTCCCATGTCTCCTGTCTCCATCACGGGGGTGTGGATGTGCAGTTTACCAAGGAGTATAAGTACCTTGTAGTGTACCTGGACAGTAAACTTGACTGGTTCAGGAACGCTGAGGCCCTGTACAAGGGACAGATCCATCTGCAATTTCTGAAATGGCTCCGCTCTTTCAACGTCTGCAGTAAGATGTTGCAGATGTTCTATCAATCGGTGGTGGCCAATGCCATGTACCACGCTATCGTGCTGGGGCAGCAGGGTGAAGGTTGCCAGCAGAATTAACAAGCTCATCAGGAAAGCTGGCTCCATCCTGATAGTGGAGTTGGATTCATTGGAGGTGATCTAGGAGGGGAGGTTGCTCCTCAAACTGTGGAGCATCTTGGACAATGCAGCTCACCACCTCCATGACACACTGGTCAACCTGAGGAGCACCTTCAGCACAGACTGGTTCCACCAAGATGCAGCACAGAACGCCACAGGAGATCCCGTTTCCCTGTGGCTATCAAACTGTGTAATTCCTCCCTCTTCTGTTGAGGGGTAGACTGACTCCCCCCCTCCCCCTCCTCCCCAATCATTACACATCCTCAATCCTGGACTTTCCACTCGTCACTTTAATTTCATGTACCTTGTTAACACTGTTGGCAGATCAATTTCCCTCCTGGGATAAATAAAGTTCTATCATATCGTTAGTCCTTGCAAATCCTGAAGTTGTTCGGACTGAATTCCTCCTCGAGCTAAGTTATGATGAACTACTGCGTTCGACCTTCAGTCAACAGCTTAATATCTTAAGGAATCAAAATCTCAAAGCCTCTACATTTGTTGTTTGTTTACTTCTCTTACTCATATTATTGGGCCAGTTTAGAAAAAATGGGTGAGTTTGGACATTGTTCTATTGTTGGACATATCCTACATCGTACAACTAGGCTTAATTGGTATTAGATACTTGGACATTAATGTAAATGTGGAGTTTGTGTTTATATGGACACTGTTTTACAGTGGTTTGTTCTGTATAAACCGCATTTAGGGATATTTCTTGCATCGTGGCTTTAAGTTCTTTAAAGTAGACGTTGACCAGTATTTAGCTTTGCTGTTCTTCAGTTTTGAAGTAGATGGGATCAGTGTTGACCTCCAAAAGTGCATTAATGAAATATTTTTAGAATCTAACAAACTGGGCATGTGTGTTAAAGTTTTGTGTTCACATTTGTTCCCTGTTACATCTGCTGGTTGATACGGGGAGAAAAGATGAGGCACGAAGGTAAGCTAGCCAAGAATATAAAGGAGGATAGTAAAAGCTTCTTTAGATATATGAAGAGGAAAACATTAGTTAAGACCAAAGTTGGACCCTTGAAGACTGAAAAATATGAATTTATTATGGGGAACAAGGAAATGGCAATGGAGTTGAACAGGTACTTTGGATCCTTTTTCACTAAGGAGGATACAAACAATCTTCCTGATGTACTAGTGGCCAGAGGATCTGGGGTGACGGAAGAACTGAAGGAAATCCACAATAGGCAGGGAATGGTGTTGGGTAGACTGATGGGACTGAAGGCTGATAAATCCCCAGGGCCTGATGGTCTGCATCCCAGGGTACTTAAGGAAGTGGCTCTAGAAATTGTGGACGCATTGGTGATAATTTTCCAATGTTCTATAGATTCAGGATCAGTTCCTATGGATTGGAGGGTAGCTAATATTATCTCACTTTTTAAGAAAGGCAGGAGAGAGAAAACAGGGAATTATAGACCAGTTAGCCTGACATCGGTGGTGGGGAAGCTGCTGGCGTCAATCATAAAAGATGAAATAGCAGCCCATTTGGATAGCAGCAACAGGATCAGTCCGAGTCAGCTTGGATTTACGAAGGGGAAATCATGCTTGACTAATCTGGAATTTTATGAGGATGTAACTAGGAAAATGGACAAGAGAGAGCCAGTGGATGTAATAATAATAATAAAAATGGATGGGATTTATATAGCGCCTTTCTAATACTCAAGGCGCTTTACATCGCATTATTCATTCACTCCTCAGTCACACTCGGTGGTGGTAAGCTACTTCTGTAGCCACAGCTGCCCTGGGGCAGACTGACGGAAGCGTGGCTGCCATTCTGCGCCTACGGCCCCTCCGACCACCACCAATCACTCACACACATTCACACACAGGCAAAGGTGGGTGAAGTGTCTTGCCCAAGGACACAACGACAGTATGCACTCCAAGCGGGATTCGAACCGGCCACCTTCTGGTCGCCAGCCGAACACTTAGCCCATTGTGCCATCTGTCGTCCCAGCCCATTGTGCCATCTGTCGTTCCAGCCCATTGTGCCATCTGTCGTCCCAGTGTAGTGTACCTGAACTTTCAGAAAGCATTTGATCAGGTCGCACACAGGAGATTAATGGGCAAAATTAGGTCACATGGTATTGGGGGTAGTGTGCTGACATGGATAGATAATTAGTTGGCAGACAGGAAACAAAGAGTAGGGATTAACGGGTCCCCTTCAGAATGGCAGGCAGTGACGAGTGGGGTACCGCAAGGCTCGATGCTGGAACCACAGCTATGTTCAATATACATCAATGATTTAGATGAAGGGATTCAAAGTAACATTAGCAAATTTGCAGATGACACAAACTGGGTGGTAATGTGAACTGCGAGGAGGATGCTATGAGAATGCAGGGTGACTTGGACAGGTTGGGTGAGTGGGCAGATGATAGCAGATGCAGTTTTATGTGGATAAATGTGAGGTTATCCACTTTGGTGGCAAAAGGAGGAAGGCAAACTATTATCTAAATGGTGTCAAGTTGGGAAAAGGGGAAGTACAATGGGATCTGGGGGACCTTGTTCATTAGTCAATGAAAGTAAGCATGCAGGTACAGCAGGCAGTGAAGAAAACGAATGGCATGTTGGCCTTCATAACAAGAGGAGTTGAGTATAGGAGCAAAGAGGTTTTTCTGCAATTGTACAGGGCTCTAGTGAGACCACACCTGGAGTATGCAGTTTTGGTTCCCAAATTTGAGGAAGGACATTCTTGCTATTGATGGAGTGCAGCGTAGGTTCACAAGGTTAATTCCCGGGATGGCGGGACTGTCATATGCTGAGAGAATGGAGCGACTGGGCTTGTATACTCTGGAATTTAGAAGGTTGCGAGGGGATCTTACTGAAACATATATGATTATTAAGGGTTTGGACACGCTAGAGGCAGGAAACATGTTCCGATGTTGGGGGAGTCCAGAACCAGGGGCCAGTTTAAGAATAAGGGTTAAGCCATTTAGAACGGAGATGAGGAAACATTTTTTCACGCAGAAAGTTGTGAGTCTGTAGAATTCTCTGCCTCAGTAGGCAGTTGAGGCCGGTTCTCTGGATACTTTCAAGAGAGTGCTAGATAGGGCTCTTAAAGACTGCGGAGTCAAGGAATATGGGGAGAAGGCAGGAATGGGGTACTGATTGTGGATGATCAGCCATGATCGCATTGAATGGCGGTGCTGGATCGAAGGGCCGAATGGCCTACTCTTGCACCTATTGTCTATTGTCTATCTATTGATACATAAACGTTTTTCCTTCCAGATGCCATTTCCACAACCCATACCTTACAAATAAATCGGATGAGGAGGAGGAGGGTGACATCAAATCCAAGCCAGTAAGTTCCTGTTTGGAGGAGGGAGTTGATAGGTACCCTCAGAGGGAGATAATACCTGTGGGTGGAAAGCATTAGTGCATTAGGGGGGTTATTTCATATCCTATCATTTGTACTGCTGAAAGAAGTTGGAAAATCTGCAACTATAAGAGTTGGTCCTACTGTAACCCATAGCAGGCTTCACTTTTGTCACTATTTTGCAATATAAGAAAATAGAAGCAGATGTCGGCCAGTCCCACCATTCAGTATGATTGTGGCTGATCTGCCCAAATCCTCTACTCCTGTGGCAGTTTCCTATTGTTAACTCTCTTATCTTTCAAAACCATTTTCTTATTGCTCTTTACCCACAACAATCTTGGCTCCACAAATTGCTGGGGTAGAAAATTCCAGAGATTTGCCATCCTCTGTGAGGTTAACTACCCATCTCAGTTTTAAACATAGGCCATCTGTTCTTGTATTTCTGAGTCCCTGTTCAAGATTCTCCTTTGAGTTAAAATCTCTCACTATCCTGTCTTGGAGACACAAAAGATGCTGGAATCTGGGGCAAAAAAATAAAATAGAAGATCTTAGCGGGTCAAGTAGAATCTGTAGAAATTAGATGGATGACATTTCTGCTCAGGACCCTGCGGCAAGGTCCCGACTAAAAACATCAACCATCCCTTTTCCTCCAAGATGTGTTTGTTCCAACAGATTTTATCACCATGTCATACTTTCAGGATCTTGCATATTTCAATCAGATCACCCCTCTTCTAAATACTCTATCCCCAGTTTATTTAGCAATTCATGATAGGAAAACACATTCATCCCTGGAATTGAGTTTAGTGAATACAAGAAACATTTCACATTCCTTGCTTTGTCTGATCCCAATGACTGTTGACAACTGCAAGAATTTCTGTACTGTAAAATCTTGATTATTTCTTACTCCTTTAGAAACACATTGCTCATCTCAGTAAGGAAGCGAAAGATCGGCTGGATGCTCTCGTAGTGTATCTGACTGCTCACACAGTAAATGAGCGGCGGAGGCGTTCTAAGAAGCGACACCTCTTTGAAAAGTTGAAGAGTACTTTGGCCATTCGTGGGGAGGAGAAGGTTTCAAAATACTTTATCCTGAAGCAGGTTTGTAAAGATATTTGAAGTGTCTGAATGCCTATATTGTTCGGAATATTTTGTGACTGTTAGTTTCTTTGCTGTTGTAGGCATTTGCAGAAATCCAGAATCTGCAGAATTATTCTGATTGTTTATCAGCTGGGAAAATTATCCAGACTCGCAGAAGGGATTTTCTTATTCGAAAAGTCTCTCTATTGACAGGTAAGGAATGGCTGCTGTTATTCAGTGCAGAAAACTAACTTTCTCCTCTGATACAAAACTACATAAAGATTAAACATAAACAGCCACCACGGCGGTGTTTAAGAATCCCTAGGGCACACAGCATATGCGGAGACCCACAGCCAGCAAAACACTCCATCACCGTAATGTGACCAGAATTGTACCGACAACAGTCACTTCCTGTCCACCCAAACAGTCAGAAAGCTGTCCACACTCACACCAGACGTTCTCATGGCGTGATGTCCCCGCAAACACCGAGATCACTGCACTCACGGCAATCCCTTCGAGTCTCTACCAGCACAGGCAGGCAGCAGGTCCATCTTGTTTGGCAACCTTACATTCCCCACTGTGAAGGAAGGCAAATAACTTTTACCTTCTTCCTCCTTTTCTCCCGCGGTCGGGGCGATTGAAACAACCGCAGTCGGGGCGATTGGAGCTCCCGCAACAGGCTGATGGAGGCTCCCGCGATCGGGGCGGTCGAATCTCCTGTGGTTGAAGCTACCGAAGTCGATCCCTAAGAAAGGGACCGCCAACTTCACGATGTTAGGTCGCAGTGTGGATGGAGATCCTATATGGAAAAAGTTGTATCTCCATCGAGGGAAGAGATAAAAAATGTTTACCCCAACCCCCCCCCACATAATACAAAACTAAAGATAGGCTAAAACATACAAATAAAACAGACTAAAAACAACTAAAGAAGAAAGGGACGAGACAGGCTGTTGGCGAGTCTGCCACTTATGGCGCCATCCGGTGGTTCACAGAGTTGGAAATGGGATTTCCAGAATTATTTTTGAGTATGTTATTTATGTCTTGATGCACCTGTTTGACAAGTCTCTGTTTGCCTTTTGTCTTACTTTACTGTATATTTTTTCTATCTGTCAATGGAACTGGTATCTACAAGGAATCGGCATTTATGCTTAGAATTGTCATTGGTTTAATGTTAAAACTGCATTATAAGTTGTTTTGAACGCAACTGGGGGATACTATAATGCAACACAGCTATTGTGACCTATTTCATTGATGCTGGCATTTCCATTATAACAAAGTGCAAGAAGATCCCCACTACATTAATATTTTAAATTTTGTCTTTGCACTAAATTGAAGAAGACTTGGGGAAATTACAAAGAGACATTTGTATTAAAATAAATAAATAATCGATTAGGAAATATATTGTCTTGAAAGGACATTGGCCTCACATTCATAGTTAAAAAGCACCAAAATAAGCCCTTCGTCCCACTGCATCCATACGGACCTTCAAGCACCCATGTACACTAATCTGAATTTTCCTCTTGCATCCCCACCAAATCTCTCACCCCTAATGTGCCTGCCATCCTCTCCCTCCACATTAAACACAATTTATAGTAGTCAATTAACCCGTGAATCATGCATCTTTGGCATTTGGGAGGAAACGGATGGATCTAGTGGGGGGAGGCCCATACAGAGAACATGCAAATTCCACACACGCAGTACCAGAGGTCAGGAATGAACTCAGGTCTCCGGTGCTGTGAAGCAAAAGCACTAACAGCTGCACCAGATCTTTGAAGGAGCAGAAATGAAACTGTTAAAGTTCTATGCGCACTATCAGACAACAAACCACGTTAGTCACTTTAAGAATGTAACAATTCTTCTTTATTATGCATGCGGGAGTGGGAGAGCAACCACGAGTATGGTTCCATACTTGTTGGCCCTTGCGTTCCCACTAAAAGGTCCGATACAAAAGCCATACCTATATACCCGTATGGGGGAGGTTATATTCCATGCTTATTTCATCATCAGCACATTTAAAATAACAGTTCTTCTCGTGCCTGGAACAGGCTTATTTTTCTCTGCAGTTTTAGTTGTAATAATTGGGCATCTTATCTTGTTTGCACTTATTTCTTCCATGAGCTGCTCCTCTGCCCGTACATCCAAACCCTTTCAGTTCTAAAACTCTTTTGTTCCCTCCTTTTATCATAATGAATGAATAGGTTTTTGGCCAAGTATATTAATATACAATGAATTTGCCTTGGTGCTCCGCTCGCAAATGACAACATGACATACGGTGACAATTAAGAATGACACATAAATCATTAATGATTAATAATAAAACATTATCGTTTAAACATGTGAATGAAATAAAATGCCGGAGCAAAAGGAAGCTACAGATTTTTGGTTATTGAGTAGAGCTACTACTCATGGAAAAAAACGTTTTTTATTTCTGGCTATGGCAGTTTTGACAGTTTGGAGTCACCTCCAGAAGGAAGTGCTTCAAAGAGTTTGTAGCCAGGTTGCGAGGGGTCAGAGATGATCTTACCCGCTCGCTTCCTGGCTCTTGCAATGTACAGTTCATCAACGAATGGACGATTCGCTGCAGCCTCCGGATGTCGTGCTTGGTGGCTGAGCCAAAGCAGACCATGATGGAGAAGGTTAGGACGGACTCTTCGGTGGCAGTATAAAATGGACCATCATTGCCTGTGACAGTTTGGGTTTTCTCGGCTGCCGCAGGAAGTAAATTATCTATTGTGCCTTTTTGACTGGAGTCGATGGTGCCCCCCCCATTTAAGGTCCTTGGAGGTGGTTCCAATGAACTTAAAAGACTCCACAGATGTGACTGTGGTGTTGTTGATGGTGAGTGCGGGGAGGGAAGGGGGAGTTCTCCAGTCTAGTGTCAATTCCACTGCCTTAACAGCATTGAGCTCCAGGTTGTTATGAAGGAACCAGGACGCCAGCTGTGTCACTTCCTGTCTGTAGGCGGAATCCTCCCCATCCTGGATCTGTCCAACCAGAGCTGTGTCGGCTGCAAACTTGAGAAACATAGAAACATAGAAACATAGAAATTAGGTGCAGGAGTAGGCCATTCGGCCCTTCGAGCCTGCACCGCCATTCAATATGATCATGGCTGATCATCCAACTCAGTATCCCGTACCTGCCTTCTCTACATACCCTCTGATCCCCTTAGCCACAAGGGCCACATCTAACTCCCTCTTAAATATAGCCAATGAACTGGCCTCGACTACCCTCTGTGGCAGGGAGTTCCAGAGATTCACCACTCTCTGTGTGAAAAAAGTTATTCTCGTCTCGGTTTTAAAGGATTTCCCCCTTATCCTTAAGCTGTGACCCCTTGTCCTGGACTTCCCCAACATCGGGAGCAATCTTCCTGCATCTAGCCTGTCCAACCCCTTAAGAATTTTGTAAGTTTCTATAAGATCCCCTCTCAATCTCCTAAATTCTAGAGAGTATAAACCAAGTCTATCCAGTCTTTCTTCATAAGACAGTCCTGACAGCCCAGGAATCAGTCTGGTGAACCTTCTCTGCACTCCCTCTATGGCAATAATGTCCTTCCTCAGATTTGGAGACCAAAACTGTACGCAATACTCCAGGTGTGGTCTCACCAAGACCCTGTACAACTGCAGTAGAACCTCCCTGCTCCTATACTCAAATCCTTTTGCTATGAAAGCTAACATACCATTCGCTTTCTTCACTGCCTGCTGCACCTGCATGCCCACTTTCAATGACTGGTGTACCATGACACCCAGGTCTCGCTGCATCTCCCCTTTTCCTAGTCGGCCACCATTTAGATAATAGTCTGCTTTCCTGTTTTTGCCACCAAAATGGATAACCTCACATTTATCCACATTATACTGCATCTGCCAAACATTTGCCCACTCACCCAGCCTATCCAAGTCACCTTGCAGTCTCCTAGCATCCTCCTCACAGCTAACACTGCCCCCCAGCTTAGTGTCATCCGCAAACTTGGAGATATTGCCTTCAATTCCCTCATCCAGATCATTAATATATATTGTAAATAGCTGGGGTCCCAGCACTGAGCCTTGCGGTACCCCACTAGTCACTGCCTGCCATTGTGAAAAGGACCCGTTTACTCCTACTCTTTGCTTCCTGTTTGCCAGCCAGTTCTCTATCCACATCAATACTGAACCCCCAATGCCGTGTGCTTTAAGTTTGTAAACTAATCTCTTATGTGGGACCTTGTCGAAAGCCTTCTGGAAGTCCAGATACACCACATCCACTGGTTCTCCCCTATCCACGCTACTAGTTACATCCTCGAAAAATTCTATAAGAAGCTTGACAGGAGTCTGTGGAGGTGCAGTCGTTGGTGTAGAGAGAGTAAAAGAGAGGGAGAGTATGCAGCCTTGCGGTGTTTCTATGCTGAGGGTCTGCGGGTCCGAGATGTGCTTTCCAAACCTCACATGCTGCTTCCTGTCTGTCAGGAAGTTGGTGATCCACTGACAGAGTGGTTCAGGCACAGTCAAATTGGAGAGTTTGGAGTGTAGTAGTTCTGGCACAATGGTGTTGAATGCGGAGCTAAAATCACAAAACAAAATCCTTGCATGGGCCCCCTGGCGGTCTAGGTGCTGGAGGGTGAAATGCAGGCCTAGGTTGACTATGTCATCCACTGATCTATTGGCCCGGTGTGCAAACTGCAGAGGGTCAGCAGGGTTTCTTTTAGCTTGGCCAATACAAGTCTTTCAAGGGTCTTCATGACTACAGAGGTCAGGGTGACAGGCGTGTAGTCATTAAGACCAGTAATCCTTGTCTTTTTGGGTACAGGGACAATAATGGAGACTTTGAAGCAGACAGGGACAGTACAGGTTTGCAGGGACTGGTTGAAAATGCTTGTGTAGACCGGTGCCAATTGTTCGACATGGAGTTAGAGGGTAGAGGGGGAAACATTGTCTGGTCCTGGAGATTTCAGGCTTTTCTATCTTCTGAATAGCCTCTCCACCTCCTCAAGTTCTATTGTTGGTGATGAAGAAGTGGCCAGACTGATGTTGTGCAGCAAGGAGGGGGTGGGTAGTGGACGAGGGCCCAGTCTTTTGCAGTCAGGCTATAAGTGGGTGTTAAGTGGTGATTGGAGAGGGGTGGGTGGGTAAGGGCCCAGTCTTTGCAGACTGGAGTCAGGCTTTAAGTAGGTGTGAAGTGGTCGTTGGGGAGTAGTGGGTGGAGAAGGGTCCAGTCTTTGCAGACTAGTCAGGCTGTGAGTAGGTGTAAAGTGTTGGTTTGTGAGGGGGTACCAAGGTCAGGTTTCTATTTATCGAAGCTGCAGTAGAACTCGTTCAGGTCGTTCGTCAGCTGACGATTGTCTAAGAAGCGGGGATTTTTCATTTTGTAGCTTGTGATTTCTTGCAAGCCTTTCCAAACTGAAGAAGAGTCTTTAGCTGAGAACTTGCTCCTCAACTTCCTTAGCAGCTCTGATTCCCTTCTCAGCTTGTTCTTGGCCTGCCTGTAGTGGTCTGCATCCGCGCTCCTGTAGGCCTCATCTTTAGACTGACGGAGCTGAGTTCTGCTGTAAACCAGGGCTTGACGTTGTTGAACCAGATCTGGGCCCAAGTGGGAATGCAACTGTCCTCACAAAAGCTGACATATGATGTCAAAGTGTCTGTATACTCATCGAGGCTTGTGGTTGCTGCCCTGAACACATTCCAATCAGTGCAGTCAAAGCAGGACTGTAGGTTTTCAATGCCCTCACTTGTCCACCTTTTCGTTGTTCTGAGCACAGTTTTAGCAGATTTTTATTTCTGCCTGTAGGTCGGAATAAGGTGAACTAGACAATGATCACAGAGACCCAGACCCGCCCAGGGAACAGAGCGATATGTATTCTTGATTGAAGAGTAACAGTGGTCAAGTGTACTTTGGAAGGTCTCGGCTGAGGTCAGCCTTTTTAAAGTCCCCCAAAACAATGACTATGGAGTCCGGGAAGTCACTCTCTATCCTCATTACCTGGTCAGCGAGTTGCGTTTGCGCTTCACGTATGCAGGCTTGGGGGAGGGATGTAAACTCCAGTGAGAATAAACGAGGTAAATTCCCTTGGAGAATAAAAGGGTTGCAGTTTATAAAGAAGAAATCTAGATTGGGAGAATAATAATTAAATTCCCTGCAAAGCACAGAATGGTTGGATACACTGTATTATAAATAAGAATGCAATTACCAACAGAAAAATAGAGCCGTAATGTAGTAAGGACCTCCAGAGACCTCCAAACCAGCTAAATGGCCACCAACTGCCCCCATCATTGTAGCCATGCATCTGGCTCCCAATTTACCTGATTTTATTAACTTCCTGGGAAATGTGGGCAGCTAGATTGGTAATGTTAGAGGACATATCGGAGACATAGGTGTAGCATTCCTGCCCTATTATAGTACAGGTCCTTCCTTCTGCTGGGCTATGGTGCTGTGTGCAACCATCTCAGCTGTCATGGGTGAGTGAGCCGTCTGTGTATTGGCTAAGGCGTCTGCAATTTCATTGGCCAGTTTCTCCCTTGCTGAGGCCATATTGATCAATTTCCGGGAGGCACGATCTGTCATGTAGAATGGGTAGGCAATTATCCAGAATCGCTCTGATTCGGATATACTTCATTGGGCCCTCATGGGGGTAGACAATTCAGTTAGATGGATGTTGCACAGCTCACATGTGAGGGACAACAAAGGGCACATAACAGTAACCCCCCCAGTTGTAGTTTGGGCTGGTCAATCACTCCCAGTTCTCCTCATCCCCAGTTGGCACACCAGGCAAACATGGGTCTGCCCAGGATCCGCATGCAAACTATGTCTCATTTATTGGACAAAATATATCTCATTTATTGGCGGGTTAGTGCAGGTGATGCTCCCCAAGAATACCCCGTTACCTCTTTTGCTACCATAACAGGTGGGCTCTGGGGGCGATTTGTTAATTTAAGCCATGGTATTTCCCAAATCTTGGTATTATTTAATTTCCAGCTTGGCTTAAACCATCCTTTAAACATGAGGTCGTCCTCGATTTTGCCATTCATTTGGCACCCATTTGTTGCTTGTCTATTGCAAAAACTGTGTATGGCCAGAATCTCAGTACTGTAAAGGGGTATTGTTAAGAGGGGTATTCCTCCTCCACCATTATGTGGGATGTGCACACACTCAGCATGTACCTATATTGTCACGGAAGACAAATTCATAGCTCATAGACTGAAACAGATTATTTCCCCGAGTCCAGCCCATAGGGCCAACCCCAGGACAAAATGGAGGGTCAAGAACCCCTTTGTCCTTTCTTGGCTCTCCGATCCGTTTGCAGCCAGTCAGATGTATCCAATGGGAGTAGTCTTCAACCTTCACGGCGGTTGGTGTTGTTAGTGGTACCTGGTACGGTCCCTTCCAGTGTGGTCCTAATTTCTTCTGATCCCAGTTCCTTATCAGTACGTAGTCTCCTGGTAGTATGGACTTCCCCGTGTTCAACTGGTCGAGGTTTCTGTGCGTCTCGCACCTGGGAATGCAGAACTGGCAAGGCATGGGTTAATTGCTGTGCATATGTAATTAATTGCTGAGGGCAAGTAGGTCAAAACTGACTTCCACACTCTTGGTCGCACCTCAGGGGGTACGTAACGGCGGCCGTACATTATTTCGGCTGGTGTTAGTTGAGTAGCTCCATGTGGGATCATCCTCATTTCAAAGAGGGCCAAGGGAAGGACCTTAACCCAACTGCCCTGTTTCCTCCATTAGTTTAGCCAATTTAGTCTTCAGGGCTCCATTTGCCCTCTTGACCACTGCGGCCGGCTGTGGGTGGTGAACACCGTGGAATTGCTGTTTAATGTTAAAATGCTGACACAATTCTTCATTCATCTTTTCGATAAAGTGGGGACCGTTATCAGAACTAATAACGGTAGGCAACCCAAAGCGATGTGTGATTTATTTTAAAAGTGTTACGTAGTCTCAGCTGTCGCATTTACCGTTGGCAAAGCTTCAATCCATCAGCTCAACAAATCTACAACTACTAAGCAATATTTATAACAAAGTTTTAATGCCCGTGGTAACTATAAAATCTATCTGTATACACCTGAAGGGTCGGCCTGGCATTGGTGTCACTCCCTTGGGACATTTTACCGTCTTACCGGGATGGTTTCCCCTGTAAATTTCATATTCCGAGGCTTGTTTTAACACCTCCTGGTGAATTTTGGGGTGCCACCATTTCATTTGCCATCCTTATTTTTCCCTCCTTACCAGGATGCGTAAGGGAGTGTATATAGTTTAATAGAATGGGGAGAAAAGCATCAGGTACTCAAACTTGTCTGAGAGGGGTGAGCCAAAGACCCGTCAAAGAGTCAACAGTGCAGCCCTTTCGTTTCTAAAAATCGCGTTGCACGGCAGAGGCGTCCCCCTGCATTAACTTTACATCACCCACGTTTGGCAAGGCCGTTCTGCCTACTAGAATCCTTAATTCTGTGGGGACCATGATGCAGGATTCGCAAGCTACCACCCGGGCAGTGAGGTCAGCAAACTATTCGCTTGGTTGACTTCATTGCGGCCGCCCATATGGGCATTGCACTTAATATTGACCAGGATTGCTGGGACGGCTAAGTCTTGCAGTAGGTTCGTCAAATAAGTTGCGTTCTTGACTGATATTCCGGAGGAGTTAAGAAATCCCCTATGTTGCCAGAGGGCGCCAGAATTGTGGTCAACCACGTTGTTGAGCTCTCTCACTGATCGTTTCAACTACTGCTCCTGCTTTCCCTTCTGCCACAGCCCTCACCCTTTCTTCTTCACCATCTTCTTCAGTTTCAGAGTGGCTATCGGTCTCATCTTCTGGGGGTGCCATAGCCTCCTGATGGAACCTTAGTGGGGGAGCTCCTGCTCCTAGGGGCTGGTGGCCAGGGGCATTTGGGAGAGGTGGTCTACACCATTCCTGATTTTGTTCCTCATTCCCCTCTTCTATAAACAGGATCGCCATGCCAGACAAAGGGTCCCCGGGGTTATTTTGTTCAGGCGCCTGTTTTTTTATTACCAATTGTCGATTATTTTGCGACTCAATCAGACCTTTTTCTTTTTCGGCCTTTTCCTGTTGTTCATCATGCCAATTACATTCTGCTTGTAATACATACCAATTCACCCCACCTCTTACTCCTGGATTCATCCCACTTTCTCGGTGTCTCCTCTATCCATTCTGTTATCCTCTTTTTCTATTTCTTGCCTACCTCTCTTTCCCATAGCAGTTGTTCCGCCTGCTTAGTGGTTTCTACATTCCATGATCCCCCTACTGACCAAGATTAATCTCCCAAACGTTTGGTTAAAGCTGCCGACAATTGTCAATAATCTTTTCGTTTTTCCGGGGTTAACATAACACTTGTGCTGCCTGGAGCTCCTCCATCACTCTTATCCAGGGCTTGTCCCATTTTCAGCCCTCTTTATTACTAATAATTTACACAGACTCCACTTACCGCGGAACTCTCCCAGAAACTAGTTTAACTTAGTTTGACCTGCTCAATTCACAAAATGCTCTTACCAAGTGTCGTATTAAAGAATCTTGGCAGGGAACCAGATCTACCTCAGAGGAGAGACCACGGTGTTCCCGAGAAGTCTCAGGAGTTCAGACTCAATGGGTCTGATAGTGCACTTTTTACTCCCCTTCGAGGTCCTGGCCAGATCGCAGCCACTTACTCAGTCTTCGGAGGTGGTCCACCAGTGGTAAATTAAATTGATTGGACATGATTTGGAAAGGCACACACCTACCTGTCTATATAAGGTGTCACATTTGACAGTGCATGTCAGAGCAAAAACCAAGCCATGAAGACGAAAGAATTGTTCGTAGACCTCCGAGACAGGATTATGTCAAGACACAGATTGGGGGAAGAGTATAAAACAATTTCTGCAGCATTGCAGGTCCCGAAGAGCACAGTGGCCTCTGTCATTCTTAAATGGAAGAACTTTGGAACCGCCAGGACTCTTCATAGAACTGGCTGCCCGGCCAAACTGAGCAATCAGGGAGGTGACCAAGAATCCGATGGTCACTCTGACAGAGCTCCAGGGTTCCTCTGTGGGGATGGGAGAACCTTCCAGAAGAACAACTATATCATCAGCACTCTACCAATCAAGCCACTCCTCAGTAAAAGGCACATGACAGCTCGCTTGGAGTTTGCTAGAATGCATGAAAAACAAGATTCTCTGGGCCGATGAAACCAAGATTGAATTCCTTGGCCTGAATGCCAAGCATCACGTCTGGAGGAAACCATGGACCGCTCATCACCTAGCCAATAACATACCTACGGTGAAGCATGGTGGTGGCAGCATCATATTGTTTTTTAAGTGGCAGGAACTGGGAGACTACTCATGATTGAGGGGAAGATGAATGGAGCAAGGTTCAGAGAGATCCTTGATGAAAATCTGCTCCAGAGCGTTCTGGACCTCAGACTGGGGCGGAGTTGCACCTTTCAACAGGACAACGACCCTAAGCCCACAGCCAAGACAACACAGGAATGGCTTTGTGACAAGTCTGTGAATGTCCTTGAGTGGCCCAGCCAGAGCCCGACTTGAACCCGATCGAACATCTCTGGAGGGACCTGAAAATAGCTGTGTATCAATGCTCGCCATCCATCTTGACAGAGTAGAGAATATGAGTACTTACCCATATACAGGTGTGCCAAGCTTGTATCATCATACCCAAGAAGACTTGAGGATGTAATCACTGTCAAAGGTGCTTCAACAAAGTACTGAATAAAGGACATTTTCAACCTCTCACTTCTGAGGTCTGAGGTTCCCACCTGCTTTAAAAGGGAATTAATTATACCGGTGCCCAAGAAGAGCAAGGTGACGTGCCTCAACGACTCGACCAGTGGCACTAATGTCGGTGGTGATGAAGTGCTTTGAGAGGTTAATCGTGGCGTAAATCAACTCCTACCTCGACAAAAACCTGGACCCACTGCAGTTCGCTTACCGCCACAACAGATCAACGGTGGATGTGATCTCGCTGGCTCTCCACTCCATTCTGGACCACTTGGACAACAAAAACTCATATGAGGTTGTTATTCATTGATTACAGCTCCGCATTTAATACAATCATCCCCTCCAAGCTGGTTACCAAACTCGCAGATCTGGGTCGGCGCATCTCTCTGCAATTGGATCCCCGACTTCCTCATTCACAGACCACAGATTGGTGGAAAGGTGTCAGCCTCGATAACAATCAGCACGAGAGCACCTCAAGGCTGCGTGTTCAGCCCCCTGCTGTACTCACTCTATACTCATGAATGCGTAGCTGTTCATAGTGCGAACCCCATCATCAAGTTCGCTGATGACACCACTGTTGTGGGATGTATCACTGATGGGGACGAGTCAGAGTATAGAAGAGAGATCGACCGACTGACCAAATGGTGCCAGCACAATAACCTGGCCATCAACACCAGCAAAACCAAGGAACTCATTGTGGACTTTGGAAGAGGTAGGATGGGGACCCACAGTCCCATTGATATCAATAGGTCGATGGTGGAAAGGGTCAAGAGCTTCAAATTCCTGGGCGTGCACATCTCTGAAGATATCTCCTGGTCCAAAAACACTGATGCAATCATAAAGAAAACATATCAGCACCTCTACTTCCTGAGAAGATAACGGAGAGTCGGTATGTAAAGGAGGACTCTCTGTAACTTCTACAGGTGCACAGTAGAGAGCATGCTGACCGGTTGCATCGTGGCCTGGTTCGGCAACTTGAACGCCCAGGAGCGGAAAAGACTACAAAAGGTAGCAAACACTGCCCAGTCCATCATCGGCTCTGACCTCCCTCCCATTGAGGTGATCTATCGCAGTCGCTGCCTCAAAAAGGCCGGCAGCATCATCTAGGACCCACACCATCCTGGCCACACGCTCATCTCCCCGCTACCTTCAGGTAGAAGGTACAGGAGCCTGAAGAATGCAACGTCCAGGTTCAGAAACAGCTTCCTCCCCACATATTGAATATTGAACTCAACTCAAACAAAACTCTGAACATTAATAGCCCATTATCTGTTTATTTGCACTTTATCTTTTTTATTTATTCATGTGTGTATATATTTATATAATGGTACTAGACTAAGTGGGACCCGTTGGTCCCAGCATCACACGGGAGGGCTGGACCCCAGCGCAATATTCCACCTCTCCACCAATTCCAATATTGGTGGACAGTGGGGGGGCTTTCTGGAGCGCTAGTATGGGTGTTGTGGGTTGAAGGGACTGGTTTCCAGAGGGCTAGATGGACATTGTGGGCCGAATGGATCCTTGGGCTGGCGGCTCAGTCACGCAAACCTGTTGTACTGGCAGCTCACTCACGGCTGGTGGCCTGGCAGTTGACTCACGGCTATTCCTTGAAATTACATTTCAAGCAGGGTGCAAGGCCACCAAATTCAAGTGCAGTTTCTTACCACTTCAAGCAGGGTGCAAGGCCGTACGTGGCAGTCAAAGCTGTACGTGGCAGTGTTTTTTCTAAAATCAATATAAAGCGCAAACAGGAAGTGGTCAAGATTAGACTTTTAATTATATAGAAGGCAAGGCAACTTTAATTAGGCAAGGCAACTTTAATTAGGCAACACAGCTTTAGCATTTCCAAACCAAAGGCAACACGGCTTTAGCATTTCCAAACCAAAGGCAACACAGCTTTAGCATTTCCAAACCAAAGGCAAAACAGCTTTAGTATTTCCAAACTATATTTTCAAAACACATTAAGGGCACTCACCGTTTAGTAGACATGTGTTCAGTGTTATTCACAGCTTAGACTGAGAGACGTGACCCTCTCGCTCCCCCATCTTGCAGAGACTGACTGAGGCACAGCACTTCCGGGTTTTATAGTCCTTCTGGAAGGGGCGTGGCCTTCATGACAATAAACTCTCTTGAATCTTGAATACTTATGTAAATGTGATATTTCAGTTATTTATTTTTAATTACTATGCAAAAATTTCTAAAAACCTGTTTATGCTTTTTTTATTTTGGGGTATTGTGTATAGATTGATGATAAAAAAAATGAATTTAATCCATTTTAGAAAAAGGCTGTAACGTAACAAAATGTGGAAAAAGTGAAGAGGTCTGAATAGTTTCTGAATGTACTGTATAATATGAAAGGTTGAGGACCCAACACTAAACCCAGTGGAACACCATAGTGAGAGTGGTGATAGTTTGACCCGACCTGATGAACTGAATGCTTTCTGTGCTCATTTTGAGCAAAAGGCGAACAGGGTGGTGATACCTGGCCCTTCAGACGCGAGTGTGCGTCTTCCCATGGTCACTGGTGCAGAGGTCAGATCCCCTTCGTGAGGGTGAACCCGAATAAAGTAATTGACCCAGATGGAGTTCCTGGCAGTGTCCTCAGTAGCTGCACCATCATCTCAGTGCTGAAGAAAAAGCAAATTTTCATGCCTAAATGACTACCATCCAGTGGCCTTGATATCCACCATCATTAAATGTTTTGAGAGGCTAGTTATGGAAGTCGACCCAGCGGCCTTGACCCACTACAGTGATCCTCTATGATAATCCTCAACACTGGTGCGCCACAAGGATGTCTCAGCCCCCGCGTTTACCCCTTGTACACCTATGAATGTGCAGCCATGTACAAATCTGATAAGCAAGTTCAGTATCCCAATTGCGCATGGCCAGGTCATAGGTCACAAGCGAAAAACAGTCTCGGCAACGGTGGTACTGCGTTATGTGTAGGCTTGCGTTTCGTCCGTCGTCGGGGCCGGCTCTCCGTTTCTGCGGGTACTGTTGGGTTGCTGCTGTGCCGTCCCCGTCCCCTCCCAGGTATCCCTTGCCCAGCCCCAAGCCCAGAGTCTGGGCCAGCTCCAATTTCAACTCCAGGTTCGGGCTGATGGCCGCCCACAGCGCGGCCCAGTCGAGCACCGGGCCGGAGGAGGTTGAGCTCAGGCTGGCGCAGATGAGGCCGAGGCCCTCGCTCCTCCTCGGTGTTGTGCATGAAGTGGCAGCGGGTACAGTAGGGGCAGAAGCTGTTGTTGTGGAAGCTACGGCTTGTACTTGGAGTGGCAGCTGAGGGAGCATAGCTTGGCCAGGCCATGGGCGAACTGGCACTTGTCGCCGTAGCGGCCCATTGGAGAGCAGGTTCCGTTGGAGTGGGGTTGGGCTGGAGTTGACGTTTCTTCTCCGCGCTGGCTGTGGGCCTGGGGCCACTGGTGTCATTGGTCCGGGCTGTTAGTTGGCCTGGCAGGAGAAGTGGAGGTGAGCTGGGCTTGGCGCTTCTCCGTGCTGGCTGGGGCCGTTGTCCTGTCAGTCCGGACGTCTCCAGCCGTCTCCGGGCGGGGATGGGACACTCGAGTGGGGGGGGTGGGGGACCGGGGACAGTCCAGTGGCGGTTCGGCAGCACTTGCGGCACCGGGTTTGATCCTGGCTGTGGGTGAGGCGCGGTTCTATGTACGTGCAGCTTCCGAGAGCCAGTCCAGTCTCCCCACCCCCTCCCCCGGTCTCCCACTGCATCTGCCCCCTGACAAATACAAACTTGAAAAAAGACCAAAAAAATCAGACCCAAGCTATGCTCACTGAATCTACAGCGCTTTGTTCAATTTTTATTTATAGCGTTTGACCTTTTGCCAAATCCCATGATTCCTTATGTTTTTCGGAATACCGAACTCGCTTATTCATTTTACAAATTTGCAGATACCACCATTGTGGGCCGGATATCAAATAATGTTGAGACAGGAAGAAGATTGAGTAACTGTGTCCTGGTGTGGAGACAACAACCTTTTTCTCAAAGTCAGCAAAACAAAGGTGATAGTGATCGACTTCAGGAAGCAAAGTGGTACATATACCGAAGTTTGCATTGACAGCGCCGAAGTAGAGATGGTTGAAGATTTCTAATTCTTAGGAGGAAATGTCACCAACAACTTCTCCTGGAGCACCCATATTGAAGCAACGAACAAGAAACCACATCAACGTTTGTACTTCCTTAGAGGGTTTGGGTGTTAAAGTTCGATTCGCTTCAAACAGACAACCATACAATAAAGTTAGTAATAAAGCAGTAACGTCTTTATTTCGCCCAGGCCGTTATGGAAGGCAAGTTTGAGTATGATAACACAGACACAGAGCTCGTGTTCCACACAAGGATATAATGTTCAAACACCGTACTACCTTAGCAGTAAGCAATTCAGCAATTCTTTATCTTACAGAACATTCTCGTACACTTCCCGTTATATCCATATGTGGTAATATTAAAGATCGGTAGTCTCTTGTGATTTAGGAAAGGTTATGTCTATATATGGTACTGCTCCAAAGAAGGAATTATTCCTATCTCTGCTGATTCAAGCGGTCTTGTTTTTGTCCTTGATGACTCAGCATCTGTACATTTTAATCTGGCTGAATATTCAGAGTAAAGGGCTAGGTACCAGTGTCTGTACATTTCAATCTCGCTGAGTATTTGGATCATAGGGCAAGGTACCCAGTATCTGTACATTTCAATCTCGCTGAGTATTTAGATCAAAGGGCAAGGTACCCATTTTGTATACTTCTAAACTACAAGCAGAGCGTCCATTTTGTAACCTACTTTAACACTTTCATGGGAAGTTTAGCATGTCCCCAAAACTCACCAACTTCTGGGAATAGCTCCATCCAACACCGTTAGAAATTGCGGCGAATTGTGGACCTAAACCAACCTCACATCCATTTACTCCATTTACACCTCACACTGCCTCGGCAAGGCCAGCAGCTTAATCAAGGACAAGTTGCACCCTGGCCACTCCCTCGTCTCCCCTCTCCCATCAGGCAAAACATATAGAAGTGTGCAAACTCACACGTCCAGGTTCAGGGACAGTTTCTTCCCAGCTGCTTTCAAGCAACTGGATCATTCTACCACAACTAGAGAGCAGCCCTGAACTACTATCTACCTCATTGGAGACCCTCGGACTATATTTGATCAGATTTTACTGTCTTGATCTTGCACTAAACGTTATTCTCTTAGGTATCTGTACACTTATGAATGGCTCGATTGTAATCATGTATTATTTTTCTGCTGACTGGTTAGCACGGTATATTCACTCTACCTCAGTACACGTGCTTCTAATACCATATAACATATAACCATATAACAATTACAGCACGGAAACAGGCCATCTTGGCCCTTCTAGTCCATGCCGAACACTTATTCTCCCCTAGTCTCATCTACCTGCACTCAGACCATAACCCTCCATTCCTTTCCCGTCCATATACCTATCCAATTTATTTTTAAATGATAAAATCGAACCTGCCTCCACCACTTCCACTGGAAGCTCATTCCACACAGCTACCACTCTCTGAGTAAAGAAGTTCCCCCTCATGTTACCCCTAAACTTCTGTCCCTTAATTCTCAAATCATGTCCTCTTGTTTGAATCTTCCCTACTCTCAATGGAAAAAGCTTATCCACGTCAACTCTGTCTATCCCTCTCATCGTTTTAAAGACCTTACCTTCTGCGCTCCAAAGAATAAAGACCTAACTTGTTCAACCTTTCTCTGTAACTTAGTTGCTGAAACCCAGGCAACATTCTAGTAAATCTCCGTTGTACTCTCTCTATTTTGTTGACTTCTTTCCTATAATTTGGCGACCAAAATTGTACACCATACTCCAGAATTGGCCTCACCAATGCCTTGTACAATTTTAACATTACATCCCAACTTCTATACTCAATGCTCTGATTTATAAAGGCCAGCACACCATAAGCTTTCTTTACCACCCTATCTCCATGAGATTCTGCCTTCAGGGAACTATGCACAGTTATTCCTAGATCCCTCTGTTCAGCTGCATTCCTCAATTCGCTACCATTTACCATGTACGTCCTATTTTGATTTGTCCTGCAAAGATGTAGCACCTCACACTTATCAGCATTAAACTCCATCTGCCATCTTTCAGCCCACTCTTCCAAATGGCCTAAATCTCTCTGTAGACTTTGAAAATCTACTTCATTTTCCACAACACCACCTACCTTAGTATCATCTGCATACTTACTAATCCAATTTACCACACCATCATCCAGATTATTGATGTATATGACAAACAACAGTGGACCCAACACAGATCCCTGAGGCACCCCACTAGTCACCGGCTTCCAACCTGACAAACAACCATCCACCATTACTCTCTGGCATCTCCCATTCAGCCACTGTTAATCCAACTTGCTACTTCACCATTAATACCAAACAATTGAACCTTCTTAACCAACCTTCCATGTGGAACTTTGTCAAAGGCCTTACTGAAGTCTATATAGACAACATCTACCGCTTTCCGCTAATCAATTTCCCTAATAACCTCTTCAAAAAATTCAAGATTAGTCAAACATGACCTTCCAGGCACAAATCCATGTTGCCCATGGAGTTCTATTTTGTTTCGCAACCTCATGCGTGGCATCTTATCAAATGATTTCTTAAAATCCAAATAAACAACATCCACTGATTCTCCTCTGTCTATCCTGCCTGTCTATCATAAAGTACCAAAAGATCTGTCAGGCAGGATCTCCCCTTAATGAAACCATCCTGAAACCAGCCTATTTTTTCTTGTGCTTCCAAGTACTCCAAAACCTCATCCTTAATAGTGCATTAAAATTCAGACTAACTGGCCACTAATTTCCTTTCTTTTCCCTCGCTCCCGTCTTAAACTGTGCAGTTACATTTGCATATTTCCAGTTCTCTGGAACCATTCCTGACTCCAGTGATTATTGAAAGATCCCTACTAATGCTTCCACATTCTCAACAGCTACCTTTTTCAAGACCTAAGGGTGTTGTCCATCTGGTCCCAGTGCCTTATCCTCATTCAGACCTTTCAACTTCCCAAACACCTTTGCCTCAGTAATGGTGACTGCTCCCTGATTCTCTTCAATTTCTAGCACATTGCTGGTGTCTTCCACTGTGAAGACTTGCGCAAAAAAAATGATTCAGTTCATCTGCCTTTTCTTTGTTAGTTTACTTAGTTTGTTAGAATTTAGATCATTTGTACAGTTGTGTTGAGTGACCAGTATTTGTGAAGACAACGGTTGTCCTTAAAGATCAAAATAATGTTTTGGTACCATGCAACAGCAAACCTTTATTGGAAGGTGGAAAAAAAAATCTCTGCAATGAGGTGCAGGAACTCATAGCCCACTGTACCCTGACAACTCTTTGGGACTTTTAGGATGTCCACAGTGAAGAATGTTCTGGGAAGAATTAGTTTGGTAACCTTGAAGTGGTTACAGCAAAAATCCTTCAGGATTATACTGGAGCTGGAAGGGTTAAATGATGATACCGGAATATTTAACCTTTTGTTCCCTAAAGTATTAAAGATTAAGGGATGATCTAACTGTGGGATGTTCTAAGATGAATAAAAGAATTGATAGGATTGAAAGAAAATATTTCACCTGTTGAGTAATTGAGAACAAGGGGATAAAAACAAAACATGATGAGAGCACTTAGTGGGTCAAGCAGCATCAATGAGGAGAGATACAAAGTTTTAGTTCAAGAACTTCGATCAGAACTGGAAAAGTAAGAAAATAAAGGTTTTTAAAGTTACAGTGAGGATAAAGGTAGGAGAAAACAGGTGAAATGTTTGTGATATTGAGCAGAATAAAATTGCCTAGATCACAATTATACCGACAGAGATGGAAGATAAAAAATCCGTGAAGGGAGAGGAAAAATGGGGAGGGAAGGGGGACAGATTAAATTATTCAGCATTTGCCCACATGGAAGATAAGGCGATGTTCCTTGAAGTTGTAAAGATTATGACTGGAGCCATGCAGGAAGCCAAAGTCAGGGCAGAATAGGGTTGAGAACAGTGAATTACTGTGACAGGTGATTGGAAACTGAGCATTACTCATGCAAACTGCATGTGTGTGCAACAGAGTGGTCACTAAATCTTCATTTGCTTAGTCCTTTGAAGAGAAGTCAATGTTGTGGGCGCTGAATGCAACGCACAAATTTTCAAAACAGTGCAAGTGAGTTGCTGCTTCTCCTGGAGGGATTATTTGAGTCCCAGGGTGGGAAGAGGCAAGAGGGCACATGATACATGGGTCAGTGCAATAAGAAATGATATTGTTGCTGGTGATGGAAGATCGGGCCAAGGATTAGCAGAGCAGCAAATCACTTTGAAGTACTAATAGGGGAGAGGTAAATGTCAATTGTTCCAACCCATTGAAGATGTTGGAAATTAGCCACTGAATTTGGAGGCTGCTGAGGTACATGGTGAAGACAGAGCAAATTCCATGCTTATTCTGGCTTTGAGGATGGCTAACAACAGATGTGAGGGAAGTGCAGGAGACGAGTTGAGAGCCCTGTCAATGTGGTGAGGGGGAAAGGAGGACATCTTTAAGGCACTGGTGTAGAAAATGTCATAATTGCAAATAAAATTGATCTAGGATAACTGGATACTGGGCACGAATCATACTGGTAACTAAATTATCTCCTGAGATGGTGTAAGAGATGTTAAGGAAGGAAAAGAAAAAGTCAGAAACAACCTGTGTTAAAGTGAGAAGAGGATGTATCTGTGTGAGTGCGGCGAGCAGCACAGATACAGTCATCAACACAACAGAATTAGAATTGGTGAAGAGGACTGAATAAGACAGAAAGAAAGACAGAGAACACATACTGCTCAGAAACCTTGCACAACATGGAAGGATATCTTACCTCACTTCATTCAGTTGCAAGGAATGAAACTGGATTTTGGATTATGTACTAATTCAATTGAGACCTAACTTGTTGACATGAGATGCAGAATTAAGAAGAGAATGCTCAGGATGTTAAGAAGATGTTCACATCAGCTTACCTAAGATTTAATCATTGCTGTATTTATTTTATTATATGTTTTGTTTGTAGGGAAGACTGATGAAGTTATTTTGAAGAAACTGGAATATAACTGTGCAAAGCACAGAGCACTAGATGTTGAGAAGAGAAAGATCATGCAGGAAGGTGATGATGCAAGTGAACAGCATTCCGTCAGTTGGAATACAGCATCTATATCATCTATGGGCTCTCTACAGAAGGTGGCCATGGATTTGCAAATCCAGAAACCACCCAATGTCACGATGCTATGTAGTGGACAGGACTTAATGTCTGAGGCTAGTCATGTGAAACCTCTTATTCTCACCAGGAAACATTCATCAACTCCCCTTACGTAATTTTGCCTTCTATAGGTAGTATGTTTTTGTATAATTGCACATTGTGGAAGGCACTTGGTGTAACACCGTTATTTTCTCATCTGTAGTTGGTAAACAATATTAAGCAATTTCTAAATACAGTGGTTGAATATATCTTTTTCCATTTCTTTTTTGTTAAAGGCGTCCCCCTGCATTAACTTTACATCACTCATGTTTGGCAAGGCCATTCTACCTACTAGAATCGTTGATTCTTTGGGGACCATGGTGTAGGCTTCGCAAGCTGCTGCTCGGGCAGAGATGTCAGCAAAATATTCCCTTGGGAGATTTTGGCGTGGCCGCCCGAATGGGCATTGCACTTAATGAGCACTCCTCAGAGCACTGGGTGGGCGGCGCAACTCACGTCGCAGCGGCCTCTGCAGTCTGTCTGTCGTTTTTTTATTTTTTGTCTCGTTTGAATGTAGTTTTTTTTTTTTTAAAGTTTTTTTATACATACCGTAATCCATTCTATGTACAACCTCTACTTTTATGTTTTGAGAAGGGAAGTAAGACAAGAAAAAGAAAACAATAGAAAGGGGAAAAAGAGGAAAAATAGATGGTAGAGAATAGAAAAACGTGAAGTGTGTATATAAAAAAAAGAAAAAGTAGAAAGTAGAAATAGGAGAGAAGGCCCCTTAAAAGAGAAATTTTCAAATCTTTATTCGGAGATGTAGATCTATCCGCGGCATGAACTGAAATCAGCAATCTTTACGGTACCGCTGCATCACATGATTCCAAAAAGTCGATGAAAGGAGACCAACTCCTTAAGAATTGGTCATATTTATCTATTAGTCGGAGTCTCATTTCTTCAAGGTGTGCTATGTCCATCATATTCTTAATCCACATTTTAACAGTTGGTATGGTTGTATTTTTCCAAAATTTAAGAATCAATTTCTTTCCAATTATTAACCCATAATTTAAAAAAACGTTTGAATGTAGTTTAAAGTGTTTTTTTTAAAACTGGGTATGTGTGTGGGGGCGGGGGGTGGGGTGGGGAAACTTTTAAAATCTTTCCCCTGCACGGAGAACCCGACCTTTTCTCTGTCGGGTCTCCGTTGTCGTTGAGGCCTAGCACCGTGGAGCGGCCTCCAACCGGAATGACCTGGGGCTCCAGTCGCGGAGCTGCGGACCTACTTACCATCGTGGAGCTGGCCGAGTGCTGCGGCCCGACCCCGGAGATTCGGAGGCTCCAACCGCAGGTCTGGAGGACAGTAACACCGGGAGCCCACGGGTCCCTGCTGGGAGACCGCTTTTCGGGGCTTCCGCAATGGCAACTTCTCCCGCCCGAGTTGCGGGGTTGAAAATTACCTGGAGCGGGGCCTTTCATCGCCCGGCGCGGCTTTAAATGGCCGCGGGACTTGCTAGCGCACGCCGGGGGCTCCAACACCATGACCCGGAGCGCGGCCTTGCATCACCCGGCGCGGCTTTAATGGCTGCGGGACACTTACCATCGCCCGCTGGGGGCTTTGACTCTGACATCGGGAGGAGAGTGAGGAGTGCAGGGGAGAGATAAGACTTTGCCTTCCATCGCAGTGAGGAGGAGATTCACTGTGATGGATGTTTGTGTAAATTGTGTTGTGTCTTGGTTCTTTTTCGTGTGTATGACTGCAGAAACAAAATTTTGTTTGAACCTCAATGAGGTTCAAATGACAACAAATAAATTGTATCATTGATGGCCAGGTGGGCCGGGAGGACTAAGGCTTTTACAGTAGGCTCATCACATAAGTTGCGTTCTTGACTAGTGTTCCGGAGGAGGTAAGAAATCCTCTACATTGCCAGAGGGCGCCAAACTCATGGGCAACCCCAAAAGCATAGCGGGAGGCAGTGTATATGTTCAAAGATTTGTTCTTGCCCCGAATGCAAGCTTGGGTAACTGCAAATAGCTCTGCCTGTTGTTTATGTCTCTCACCGATAGTTTCAATTACTACTCCTTCCCCTTCTGCCTCAGCCCTATCCTTTTCTTCATCTTCTTCGGTTTCCGAGTGGCTATCGGTCTCATCTTCTTCTAGGGTTGCCAAACCCTCCCGATGGAATCTTATTGGGGTAGCTCCTGCTCCTCGGGGCTAGTGGCCAGGGGCATATGGGGGAGGTAGTCTACACCATTCCCAATTTTGTTCCTCATTCCCCTCTTCTATAAACAGGGTCGCCATGCCAGACAAAGGGTCCCTGGGGTTATTTCGTTTTGGTGGCTGTTTTTTTGTTACCAATTGTCGCTTATTTTACGACTTATTCTAGCCTTTTTTACTTCGACCCTTTCCTGTTGTTCATCATGCCAATTACATACTGCTTGTAAAACATCCCAATTCTAAGGTATACCATCCTTTGTACATGCCGTGATCCCAACTTCTTCCATGAGGAAAAGTAGGTAATTATGTCATTTATTGTGTTTGATGAATCTTTAGCAATAACATTCACTGTATGTTTTGTTTAATTTCCGGATCATTAACAGAGATTTCCAATCCCAGTTCATGCCTTAGCAATTCTCTGTCTGGCTAACTGAGAAACACTGGTCCATTAATCCATCTCTTATTGCTAAAGAAGCGGTCTGCTGTTAGTCCTCTCGAAGCTTCATCCGCAGGATTTTCTTTTGTGTTAACATATTTCCACTGCGACACATTCGTAGCACACCTTACGAAAGAGATTCTGTTCGCTACAAATGTCAAGAAACTTTTGTTTTCATTATTAAAGTATTTAAGCACCGTAGTACTATCAGTCCAGAAAACAGATTTCTCCAGCTGAAGCTGCAGTTCTTTTTGCAGTATTATGTCAACTTTAACAGCTAAGACTATGGCAGTGAGTTCTATTCTGGAAATTATCATTTGCTTCAATGGTGCCACTCTGGCCTTTCCCCATTAAGAATGCAACATGTACTTAATTAATATCATTTTCTAGTCTTAGATATTAAACAGTACCGTAGCCACTTTCACTTGCGTCAGAAAAGTGATGCAGCTGTGCATATCTGATATAACCAATGTCTGTAGGCTTCATACACCGGTCCACTTTAAACTCCGAAATCTTGTCAAGATCGGTTAACCATTCTGTCCATCGCTGAGAAGAGGTCTGCGTTATACTCTCATCCCATCCAAGTTTTTTTCTTACAGAGATCCTGCAAAATTAACCTTGCTGGCAGTGTAAATGCTGCAAGAAATCCCAAACAGAACCAATCATGGATAGGTTGCCCCAATTTGTACATGGTCACTCCTGAATCGAAATTCCAAACTTGAACACATCTCATTTGACGCACCAGTGCAGTCCCAGTGCTCTCTCCATTGGCAAATTGTCTTTGCCCAAATCCAACCCCCTGATCTCTTTAGCTGTTATCTAGTGGAATGGTTTCCAATACAGCACGGCTGTTGCTGATCCACTTGGATAGAATGAATCCTCCCTTATTGCAGAGGGAAGTCAGATGTTTTACCATTTGAATTGCTTCTTGTATCGAAGACATGGATTTTAAACAATCGTCCACATAAAAGTTATTCCTTACAGTGTTTGTCACTCCTTCTGGAAAGTGAGCTTTATTGTCCTCTGCTGTCTTCCTCAATGCAAAGTTCGCACAACTTGGTGATGACACTGCTCCAAAGAGATGTACCTTCATCCGGTATTCAACGAGATCTTGTTGTGCATCACCATCACGCCACCATAGGAATCGCAAGTAGTCAATGTGTTTGTTCTGATACTTTGACTTAATGAAACATTGGTCTAATATCTGCCATCAATGCAATCGGTTCTTGTCTGAATTTAATGAGAACTCCAATGAGTGAGTTAGTGTCTGGACCTTGCAAAAGTTGAGTTGATTGATGTTCCTTTGAAGACTGCTATTCAATCAAACACCATGCTTAGGGACCCTTTCTTTGAGTGATACGACCCGTGATGCGGAATATACCAAAGCTCTCCATTCACATTTAGCTAGTTTGTTGGTACCATTTCGGCATAATCATTGTCAATCATGTTCTTTAGGAAAGATGTACATTCCTCATGAAATTTTGTATTCTTGCCAAACTTGCGTTTCAGATTCTGGGTGCTCTGCCATGCGACGATTGTTTGGCAGACTAACGCTTTCTTGTTTGAATGGTAAGTCTAGACAATAGTGTTCTTCTATCATCTTTACTGAGTGGTTCATAATATCCAAATTTCTTCCGATTCCTTACCGGTACTTTCACTGAAGTCATGATTGTATTGCTTGATCAACAGCTCTTCTAATTTAATAGTAGATATGGCAGGGTGGTTCTTCTGGTTCCTGTTTCGTTGTTCCTTCTCAAGGAGCCATAGGTAACCCATCCTAGCAGGGTTTTCACAGCAAACGGTCCATCTACTTGGCTGCTCACAAGTTTTTATGAGGTGACCAGCTCTATCACACCACAAACAAAACCCTTGTGGCTTAATAGTAGATGCATCTCCTTTCTTTTCATCTTGTGTTTCTACAGGTATTACAGCGGTAGCAAAACTACTTTCCTTAGGTCCTGGTCTTCCTTTTGTTTTAGTACAGGTAGAACATTTGACATTCGCTCATTTTGGATCTTGGCGTAGACTTGACATAACTCGTACTTCCCTGGTTATGAAATTCACCAGATCTGGAAACATGGTTTCTTGGTTTTCATCTCCCTGTATCTGACCTGCCTTATCTCTCCACTTTTCTATAAATCTGAAGGGCAGTTTAAGAATAATAGCCTGCATATTACCAACAACATTAAATTCATCCATGTGGTTGAGTTTGCTAGTCAAGAACTAGTCAAAGGCCTTCATGTATGCATTAGCAATCTTCTGTTCGTTACTGAAATATTCTTTGAGCAATATTCTAGCCGCTTGATAGCCCTCATCTGCGGGCAGATGTAGACAACTAGTAACAAGCTGTCTTGTACGTCTCTTGGATTAGTAGTTTTCATTTCCACACCTTCTTGGAACCGTTTTATGAAAGTTTCATAATGCAAAGATTCGCCATCATATGTAGGAATTTCCTCTGGAGGTAAGGTGGAAAGGATATTTTGTTGAGCTATGAGCTCGCTGATTTTCATTTGATTCTTCACCAATTCAAATAATTCATTTAGAGATCTCTGGTTAGTCACAGATGTATATTGAACAGGCATCTGTGAAGGGTACTGCCTTGGGTAAGCTTCGTCACGAGTCTGTTTGTTCACGTTTGTTTGTTCATGTCTGGGTACAAATGATTGATAGGCAGCCGGGCCTGCATATCAGGCTTCTGAAGAGGATGCCGAATTGGTGGTTTGTTACAAGCCTCATCAGGAGGCCTATAAATGTTGTTACTTCATTCTACCATCCTGTTGTTGAGATAAGGCATTGTCGGCCAACCACTTGTTCAGTGAGTACTCAAAGCAGCGACACCAGGTGGACTCCGGCCATAGATTTAACCCAGCTGCTGTCTCCAGCCCAGCAGCTCCTTCTTGGACTGAGGAACTCGTCTTCTGAGATACTTTTGAGCCACATTTTGATCCCCGACTCTCCATCACCTCTTTCTTCACCACGGCAATTGCCAACTTCGTGGCCATTTTCAGCCCTTCCTTCTCTCTCCTCCGCTGTTCTTCCTCTCTCCTCAGCTGTTCTTCTTCCTCAATCTCATGTTTTCTTTCCAAGGCGACAGTTTCTAGTGAGAGAGCAGCAACTACAGCTTTGGCTTCCTGGTCATTTGAGCAGAAACTCTTGAAATTGAACTGACCACAGAACCAGCTTTGTGTCCTGGTCTTTGTGTTTAGACATTTGAGACACTATCTTGTGGTGTTACTTCTTCTTCAATTTGGGTACCTTATTGCATAGCTTCTCCGACTGTAGAGCACACGGTTTTCTGTTCAATTTCAAATAACCATTGTTCAATGTTACCCACGACACCATAAGATATTCTATTGCTTCTTGAAACCACTGATTATGCCCTTTGTTTTCCACCTCCGTCATAGGCCCAGTAATACTAGTCAATACAAGGCGGAGGTGGTTGACTAGTCGCTCATGATTAGATTTTACCTTTTTAGCATTCTCTTCAGGATGCATGGTTCTCTATTAAATTGAAAATCTGTTTTCATAGCTTGTTTTTCTCTTTCTGGCATTTCTCCAGAAATGGAACTCGGGCCTTTTCAGTGGACTTCTGTGTTCATTGGCTACATCTTCTCTGTTTTGGCTCTTCTTCATACTCCTGTGGCTCTTCTCCGCCTGACTTACCTGTCGAAGATTCCATGGCTCCCGCTGGTGGCGCTCCTTCGCCTGGCTTACCTGCTTCTTGCTCCATGAATTAAACAGGTCTTTGGTAGTCTGCCAAATCTGCTAGCAGGACGAGCAGGAAGGATTTCAATCGGCTTCAGTCTTCTAACTGATTCTTAATGTAAGCATCCAATTATTTTCGAAGGTCTTCTCAAATACAAACTGGCAGATACTCAAAACAATCCAATTATTTCAATGTGCAGAGCTGACTTATCTTGAAAGAATGTAAATAAATCTCAATTCCAAAACATCTCAAGACCAAGCTCCTGACTTTATCCAGGCTGGCTAGCAAACGAGCTTCTTGGCTGCTTTCCAAAACTGAAACTTCAAGTATATCTCATAGACTTTTTGTTTGCCCTTTCTAATCACTTTAAAATGTGACAAACTTTTCACAGCATCTTGTTAAGAAGCTGTTCGAATTAAAACGTTCCAGCTTTCAAATTTACAGCATAGTACAATAGCTGTTCGTTACTCACGATTACTCGATCAGTGAAGTTTTCAGTCTTCAGATAAATCGAGTGGCTGTGTCGATTAACCTACCGGCGGGTAGGCTCTAATCCAGGTCGAGCTATAATCTCTGGCAGAGATTTAGCCTCCAGTTCCTCTGCTACGGAACCAGTTCTTCAGGCAGTAATCTCTCACGGAGATCCAGCTCAATCTTATGTCCCCCTTCTTTGGGACCAATCTTCGACCTCCTGGTAGTAAGGTAGTTTTCCACTCTAAATATAATGAAAGTCTTTACGATGTCTCAAGGTTTTGGTCCTCGATAGTCACTAATATGCTGAATAGGGTTCAGAAGGTAATCTTACGCATGACATGAGCTCTCCACGAGACATTCCAACCAATCGAAAGATGAATATTCCAGAAACAGTCTCTTGATTAATAGTTTCTTTGTTGTAGTATTACAAAACAGTAAAATCACTCATAAAAAGTTCTTGTATAAGTACATCGTCTTCCAGCATATATACGTTTCAATCATACTCGTGATCATACTCGCGATCATGGCCGAAAACTATATCTTCCCCCTAGTCTTCACTGAACTAAAGTAAAAACTATGTGGGAGTCTGTGCCAGATACCTAGCCACAAACACGCCCCAGACTACGTATAAAACCCACCCCATAATTACAGGCAGATAATATTAAAGGTAAATGGATATAATTATAATATACTGAGTTAAGCTAAATGGACAAAAACCCTAGGATATTGTACATCTGATCCCAGTGCCTTATCCTTATTCAAACCTTTCAACTTCCCAAACCTCATTAATGGTGATTGCCCCCTGACTATTGAATTTCTAGCACATTGCTGGTCCCTTCCACTGTGAAGACTTGCACAAAATAACTATTCAGTTCATCTGCCTTTTCTTTGTTAGTTTGCTAGAATTGAGATCATTTGCTGTTGTGGTGAGTGAACAGTATTTGTGAAGACAAAGGTTGGCCTTAAAGATCAAAATAATGTTTTGGTACCATGCAACAGCAAACCTTTATTGGAAGTTGGAAAAAAATCTCTGCAATGAGGTGCAGGAACTCATAACCCTCTGTACCCTGACAACTCTTTGGGACTTTTAGGATGTCCACAGTCAAGAATGTTCTGGGAAGAATTAGTTTGGTAACCTTGAAGTGGGTACAGCAAAAATCCTTCAGGATTATACTGGAGCTGGAAGGGTTAAATGATGATACCTGAATATTTAACCCTTTGTTCCCTAAAGTATTAAAGATTAAGGGATGATCTAACTATGGGATGTTTTAAGATGATTAATAGAATTGATAGGATTGAAAGAAAATATTTCTCCTGTGGAGTAATTGAGAACAAGGGGACAAAAACAGAAAATGATGAGAGCACTTAGTGGGTCAAGCAGCATCAGTGAGGAGAGATACAAAGTTGACATTTTAGTTCAAGAACTTTGACCAGAACTGAAAAAGTGAGAAAACAAAAGTTTATAAAGTGACAGCAAGGATAAAGGTAGGAGAGAACAGATGAAATGTCTGTGATATTGAGCAGAATCAAATTGCCTGGGTGACAATTATTATACCGACAGAGATGGAAGATAAAAAAAACAAATCCGTGAAGGGAGAGGAAAAATGGGGTGGGAAGGGGGGCAGATGAAATTATTACATTCAGCATTATGTCTTAAGGGCTGCATTTGCCCACATGGAAGATAAGGCGATGTTCCTTGAAGTTGCATAGATTATGCTTAGAGCCATGCAGGAAGCCAAAGTCAGGCCAGGATATGGTTGAGAACAGTGAATTACTGTGACAGGTGATTGGAAACTGAGCATTGTTCATGCAAATTGCATGCGTGTACAACAGAGTGGTCACTAAATTTGTATTTGCAAGTGATTTGCTGCTTCTCCTGGAAAGATTATTTGTGTCCCAGGGTGGGAAGAGGCAAGAGGGCACATGTTACATGGGTAGGTGTAATAAGAAAGGATATTGTTGATGGTGATGGAAGATCGGGCCAAGGAATAGCAGAGCAGCAAATCCCTTTGAAGTACTAATAGGGGAGGGATAAATGTAAATTAGCAACGTTGGTATTCCGACTGCACATGCCCAGGTCAAAGGTCACTGCATAAACATAGTAGTGAAGCTACAGACACATTTCATCCGTTTTTTCCAGCTTTGATTCTTCTTGGTAAGAAAATACTGCTTTCAAACTATGAATTAGTTGTATGTATTGTTCCTTCGTTAAAAGCTTAGATTATTTTGTAGTTTTTTATTGTTTTTTGCTTCGGTGGGTGAGTGAGCGAATTCGGGGTCCGTGGTCTCCGGCGTTGCTGGTGCTGTTGAGTTGCTGTTGGGCTGTCCCCGTCCCCTCCTGGTTGTCCCGTCCCTGTTTGGGGGCAGCCGGAGGTGTCGGGCCGGGCTTGCAGCCGGCGCAGTGAGGACGCACTAGCTCCGGCTCCCAGGGGGCCTTTCCTGATGGGCCGGGGGCCGTCGGCTGCACTTCTCTCCTTGTCCAGTGCCGGCGGATGCCGAGCACCTGTCATTGGCCTGCGGGCTTATGCTGCTCCGGGCTGCTGTCTCGTCGGTCCGTGTTGTCAGTTTGGCTCCTCGGTGATGGCGGAGGCCAAGCGCCAGTCATCGGCGTGCGGGCCGCCGCTGCTTCGGATGTCTCCAGCCGTCCCCTGGGCAGGGATGGGACACTCGGAGGTGGGGGGGGAACGGGGACAGTCCAGTGGCCGTTCGGCAGTGCTTGCAGCGCTGGGGACCTGGTTTCGATCCTGACTGTGAATGAGGCGCGGGTCTGTGTGCGTGCAGCTGCCGAGAATGTCTCTCCGCCGGTCCAGTCTTCCCCACCCCCCTCCCTGTCTACCACTCACATCTCCCCCTCTATCTCGCTGTTACACCCTGCTCTCCCGCTACCTGGCATCCCCATTCCTTAGATTAAATATATTTTTACACTTAAAACATGAATAAATGAATTAATTTATAGTTTATACAGTCAATGCTTTGTTCGCTTTTTCTTTATGCTGAATGACTGACAAATCCCATGATTCCTTGCGTTTTTTGGAATAGCGAACTCACTTATTGCTACAACCCATTGAAGATGTTGGAAATTACCCATTGAATTTGGAGGCTGCTGAGGTACATGGTGAAGACAGAGCAAACCCTATGCTTATTTGAGGATGGCTAACAGATGTGAGGGAAATGCAGGTGACAAGTTGAGAGCCCTGTCAATGTGGTGAGGGGGAAAGGAGGACATCTTTAAGGCACTGATGTAGAAAATCTCATCATCATTCTATTCTATCTTCTATCTATCTTCTCTACATAACTAACACTCTGATCTTGTGCTCTTCTGGTTTACATGGTTTTTCTATTTGCGCAAAAACAGTACGCGATAGCGCTACGATTTTCGGCCAGCTTACTCACTGTTCTGTGCTGCGAGACAAGTTTCATTCCGATCGATGGTATATTTTAGAAGTTATCGAGGCTTAAAAATCTTAAAAACAGCACATGCGCAAATCTCCTTGCCCGTCAACCAGCGCCGCACGGATTGGTCTCCTCTCCTGTCCATCAGGAAGGGGCATCGCTGGGACAGCCTGGGCAACAGAATAGGCAACAGAATAAGAATTGGTGGAGGGGACTGAATAAGACTGAAAGACAGATCCACGTATCCAACAGAGAAGACATACTGCTCAGAAACCTTGAACAACATGGAAGGATATCTTACCTCACTTCTTTCAGTTGCACGGAATGAAACTGGATTTTGGATTATGTACTAATTCAATTGAGGCCTAACTTGTTGACATGAGATGCAGAATTATGAAGAGGATGCTCAGGATGTTAAGAAGATGTTCACATCAGCTTACCTAAGATTTAATCATTGCTGTATTTATTTTATTATATGTTTTGTTTGTAGGGAAGACTGAGGAAGCTATTTTGAAGAAACTGGAATATAACTGCGCAAAGCAGAGAGCACTAGATGTTGAGAAGAGAACGTCCATGCAGGAAGGAGATGACGCAAGTGAACAGCATTCCGTCAGTTGGAATACAGCATCTATATCATCTATGGACTCTCTACAGAAGGTGGCCATGGATTTGCAAATCCAGAAACCACCCAATGTCACTATGCTATGTAGTGGACAGGACTTAATGTCTGAGGCTGGTCGAGCAAAAGCTCTTATTCTCACCAGGAAACATTCATCACCTCCCCGTACGTAATTTTGCCTTCTATAGGTAGTATAATATTTTTGTATAATTGCACATTGTCAAAGCCACTTGGTGTAACACTGTTATTTTCCCATCTATAGTTGGTAAACAATATTAAGCAATTTCTAAATACAGTGGTTGGATATATTTTCTTCCGTTCACTTTTTGTTAATTTGCAGTCTACGTCTGTCCTCTCCATCGCTGAGTAACAGGAGAGTTGGGTGGAACCCTCCTGCGTTAAAGGTATCTTGAAGATCATTGGATCCCCTATTACTGAAGACATTTCATCTGCATAATCTGCTGCCTAATATTTGGAAAATATTTTCCACATTCAGTTTTTCTGATACACAGAAGTATTATAGAAATAGTGGAAGATAATTATTATTTTTGTTTCATTTCTGTTGCTACCTTCTACAAAGATTGCACTACTAAATGAAAGAACTTTTGAGGCTGAGCCACTTAGAAGAAACAGGCATGCCTTGAATGGAGATACAGTGCCCTTCATAATGTTTGGGACAAAGGCCGATCATTTATTTATTTGCCTCTGCTGTAATTTCTACATGGTGAAATCAAAATGTATACAAAACTGTGTAAGACCAGAATCTTAGTACTGTTAAGGGGCATTGTTAAGAGAGGTATTCCTCTTCCACCATTTTGTTGGATGTGTGCACACACTCAGCATGTACTTTTATTGTCGCGGAGGGCAAATTCATAGCTCATAGACTGAAACAAATTATTTCCCCGGGTCCAGCCCATCCGGGCCAATTGCAGGACATAAAGGAGGGTCAAGAGCCCTTTTGTCCTTTCTTGGCTCTCCGATCCGTTTGCAGTCAGTCAGATGTATCCAACGGGAATGGTCTTCAACCTTCATGGCGGTTACTGTTGTTAGTAGCACCTGGTACGGTCCCTTCCAGTGTGGTCCTAATTTCTTACGATCCCAGTTCCTTATCAGTACGTAGTTTCCTGGTAGTATGGATTTCCCCGTGTTCAACTGATCGTGGCTTCTGTACCTCTCAGAACTGACAAGGCATGGGTTAATTGCTGTGCATATGTAATTCATTAATCGCTGAGGGCAAGTAGGTCAAAACTAACTTCCACACTCTTAGTCACACCCCGGGGGGTACGTAACGGCCGGCCGTACATTATTTCAGCTGGTGTTAGTTTAGTAGCTCCATGTGGGATCATCCTTATTTCAAAGAGGACCAAGGGAAGGACCTTAACCCAAATCTGCCCTGTTTCCTCCGTTAGTTTAGCCAATTTAGTCTTCAGGGCTCCATTTGCCCTCTCGACCACTGCGGCCAGCTGTGGGCGGTGAACACAGTGGAATTGCTGTTTAATGATAAAATGCTGACACAATTCTTCATTAATCTTTGCGATAAAGTGGGGACCGTTATCGGAACTAATAATGGTAGGCAACCCAAAACGAGGTGTGATTCATTTTAAAATAGGTGTTACCCTAGTCTCAGCTGTCGCATTTACCGTTGGCAAAGCTTCAATCCATCGGCTCAACAAATCTACAATTTCTAAGCAATACTTATAACAATGTTATAATACCTATGGTAAAAATATAAAAATTATCTGTATACACTCGAAGGGTCAGCCTGACATTGGTGCCACTCCCTTTGGACATTTTACCGATTTGGCAGGATTGTATCGCCTGCAAATTTCACATTCCGAGGCCTGTTTTAACGCCTACTGGCGAATTTTGGGATGCCACCATGTTTCTTTTGCCATCCTAACCAATCCCTCTTTACCAACATGCGTAAGCTAGTGTATATAGTTTAAAAGAACCGTCAGAAAAGCCAACTTGTCCGAGAGGGGTGAGCCAGAGGCCCGTCAAAGAGTTAACATTAGGCTTACCAAAATCAACTGTTTGGAACATCATTAAGAAGAAAGAGAGCACATGTGAGCTTACTAAGCACAAAATGACTTGCAGGCGAAGGAAGATCTCCACAGCTGATGACAGAATAATTCTCTCTTTGATCACAGTCCACAAAAGACTTCATGAACAGAAATACAGAGGCTGCACTGCAAGATGCAAACTACTTGGCAGCTGCAAAAAATAGGATGGCCAGGTTACAGCTTGCTAAGAAGTACTTAAAAGAGCAACCACAGTTCTGGAAAAAGATCTTATCGAAAACCACGGTTCTGGAAAAAGATGAGACGAAGACTGAAGAACTTATATCAGACTGATGGCAAGAGTATGGAGGAGGGAAGGAATGATCCAAAGCATACCACTTCATCTGTGAAACACGGTGGTGGGAGTGTTATGGCCTGGGCATGTATGGCTGCTGAAGGTACTGGCTCACTTATCTTCATTGATGATACAACTGCTGATGGTAGTAGCATAATGAATTCTCAAGTGTAAAGACACATCCTATCTGCTCAAGCTCAAACAAATGCCTCAAAACTCATTGGCCGGCAGTTCATTCTACAGCAAGACAATGATCCCAAACATACTGCTAAAGCACCAAAGGAGTTTTTCAAAGCTAGAAAATTATCAATTCTTGAGTGGCCAAGTCAATCACCCTATCTGAACTGAATTGAGCATGCCTTTTATATGCTGAAGAGCAAACTGAAGGGGGCTGTCCCCAAAACAAGCATAAGCTAAAGATGGCTACAATACAGGCCCAGCAGAGCATCACCAGAGAAGACACCCAGTAACTGGTGGTCCATGAATCGCAGATTTCAAGCAGCCATTGGATGCAAAGGAAATGCACCAAAATATTAAACATGACTACTTTAATTTACAATGATTATGGTGCCAATCATTATGGTGACCTGAAATGGGGGGACTATGTATAAACACTGCTGTAATTTCTACATGATGAAACCAAAATGTATAAAAATGGCCATTATTAAAATCTTACAATGTGCACTTTAACCACATCCGGTTTTTTTCTATTCCAAATTCCAAATCTCAAATTGTGGAGTACAGAGGCAAATAAATAAATGATGGGTCTTTGTTCCAAACATTATGGAGGGCACTGTATGTACAAGGTTTTAAGAAGGAAAATGTAGTCGTGTATTGACAATGTTAATATTGTGTTAAGGAGAACAAGGCAATTCTGCAATTGGTTTATGTTTGATTTAGAGATACTGTACGGAAACAGGTTCTTCAGCCCATCGAGCCTGTACTGACCAGCGATCCCCACACATTAATACTATCCTACACACACACTGGGAACAATTTGCACTTATACCAAGACAATTTACCTACAAACCTGTACGTCTTTGGGGTGTGGGAGGAAACCGAATATCTCGGAGAAAACTCATGAGGAGAATGTACAAACTCCGTACAGACAGCAACCATAGTCAGGATCGAACCTAGGGCTCAATTGCTGCAAGCGCTGTAAGGCAACAACTCTACTGCTGTGCCATTGTGCCGCCCTTGATTCTTGATTCTATCGCTGTCCAAGTTGAGGAAATGAGCTCAGCCATTGTCATTGGTTGGACGATTTTAAAGCTGCCATGAGAGTTGACTCTTGAGTTTAGAGCTATAAATTGAGAGAGTGTTTCAGTGATGTTTAGAAAATTAGTGTTTAGAAAAGTATTTCATAGGTATGGGACCCAATCTTCTTCAAGATACCTATAAAGTCTGGTTGAAACAGACGCACACTTAACTGCAATGTTTCTGCCTCTCTTGTCTGACTCGTGCTGAATTGGCATTTGATGCTGTGGGTAAGATCAAGGAGATTTAACTTTCTCCCCTTTCAAGAGATCTGACATAAGAAAAAATCAAAATAGATTTGTTGATCTGAAGTGAAGGAGGAATTCCTGACAACAGTTTGGGTATTGGCCAAAAATTATAACAAGACCTAAAAGATACATGAAAACAACAGTTTAAGGGCCCATATCACTTTGCAGAGCCCCCTGCAGCATGAATCTTATGTGCACAAAGTCAATGTGCTGTGCATCACGTCTTGTTTAACTTTGTGCCAATGCCTTTTCTTTGTGAGTTTTAGCCATTGCAGAGCTCTCTGAGCAAGTGGGTCATGCATTGGGGAAAGAGGTGAGAGGATCAGGGAGAGTTTCTGACTTGGTGACTGATGGTGAGCTGTTTGTTTGAGCTGGGAGTAATTGTTCTGTGGTAGGGTGGTGGGAAACATAATCGGGGGAAGGTTTGAAACACACGCAATAGGTTTGAAATTAGGTCATTGGAGGGTGATGTGAATATATAGTGAAGAGCCAGAAAGATGTCATCACTGGATGATATGTGGGAGAGAACAGTGAGTGATGACAGGGAACAGAGAAGAGGAAGACATTTGAACTATTAGCTGCATGATTAGAAATGAAATGTCGTCATTGAGATGTTAATTTTTTGACAGAGTCTTCAACCTCCTCCATCCCGCTGACAACTGGAAGTTTGCTGATGACACCACAGGGTCACGTTCCGACTTTAAAGGGTCCTCTTATTTCGGGCCAAACTCCAGTCTTCACTACTGAGGGACACCTAAGTGAAAACCAGTCCAAGGGAGATGGTGTTAGTGGAACAACTATTGCAGGTATGCTATTGAGTTTAGGCTGGAACTTCAATGTGCTCCACATTTGTGAAAGGCTTCCCCTCCGCCCCCCCCCCTCACTTCTTCCTTTGTGTCACTCCCTATCCTTTGGGCATTGCCTCAGTTACTATACAACTGCAAGGGTTGCCAGTGCCACTTCAGGTAAACAACTTTACTATTGCGGGATCACTCAGTTCTACACTGACAACGTCTACACAGTTCACCACTAGACTTGGTATGGAGGCTGTAAGCTTCGGTTTGGCTGATGCGTGTCAAGGCAACGATGCCAGATTGAACGTGGCCGCAGTTTCAGTTGGTAAGCACGACATCAGTATTTCCTTTTCTGATTTCCATAGTATGTTTTAAAATACCGAGAACTCAAGTTTTCAGTATATGCCCATTGTCCCAATACATTAGTGTGAGGGAGATTTCAAATGGAGGAGAGAATTGTGATCTTATAAAAAATAATAGATGCATTCACACTTCCGTTTCCAGGATGTATATTGGTTAACGCCCATCAGTCGAAATCTGATGAGAGTGCCCTTTCTGGCTGACACCAGATAAAGACGGACAATTAACACCCCCTCCGCACACAATCTTTCACTTTCGACACCATTGCAGTTGTTAGTCAACACAAGTTCATACGGTCTAGAGAAATAGGAGCAGAATTGGGCTATTCGGCCCATCAAGTCTACTCCGCGATTCAATCATGGCTGATGTATCTCTCCCTCCTAGCCTCATTCTCCTGCCTTCTCCCCATAACCTCTGACACCTGAAGAAGCTTTGAGGGTCTGGGGATTCATTCTAATTCAACTTCAATCATTCTAACTTAGTATCGAATTATCTTGGTACTTTGGTTGATGAGGAATGGCTAAAGCTATAACTGTTGCCTCTACTCTTTCTGAGCACTGATGAATGTCCCTTTTGGGATTGCTTTACCCAGTGCTTTATAGTTTTGAGATTGTCAGATCCCAGTGCAAAGGCAGCTTTATTCACACACACATCCACACAGTTAATCATGCAATACTTTAGGGTCTATCTATCAGAGTCCCAAATTACCATCTGTCACCTTTGGTGTTTGTCACTGGTATCTTCACTGGGCTCCCAGAGTGTGGGGTTCTCTACTCTTCATGAAGGTTGGTCTCCATCTCAGGTGGTGCTGTTGCTGTCCACACCTTTGATTGGAACTCACAAAGTAAGCTTTTGCGTGGTTGTGATCCTCGCTGGCTGTTGTTAAGTTTCTTCCTGCTGATTATGCTGCTGATTGGTTATGCCCCTGCTGTGGCCTTCCTGAAACCTCTCTGCTTGATCAGTTGAATATCCCTCCCACCCAGCCACTGTAAGTCACCTCAATGGATCAAAGCCCTTGAGGGACGTTTTGAATGCACCCCTCCAAATAAAGGAGAGGCAAGAAACCAAGACTACAATGAGTCTGCTTCCCTATTCTTTCGCTTTCCCTGAACCGATATTTATGTTGAATATTCAATCACTGATCAGTAACACCGTTTCTTGTCTTAGCATCACTAACTTGTGAGCTCCGACTGAATGTCTGGCGGCCTAGCTGATTTAAGATCAGCTTGACCATCCTTCTCATTGGTCCCAGATTCCTGTTTTAGAGTGTGCTTGGCCACACAAATGTGCTGATAGTCCCATAACAACATATGAGATAAGATTAACTGATGTTATGTGAGTCATGTTTGTTGTTATGAGGATTTCCATGTAATTACAATTAATTTGCAGTACAGGAAATATGTTTCTTGATGTGTAGGAAGGAACTGCAGATGCTGGGTTAAACAGAAGATAGACACAAAATGTTGGAGTAACTCAGCAGGACAGGCAGCATCTCTGGAGAGAAGGGTGACATTTATTTTTTTCCAGTCCTGAGTTACTCCAGCATTTTGTGTCTTATGTTTTTTGATATTCCTCACATGTTACTTTTTCATACCTGATCATTGAGTTCTGGATGATGGCCTGGCAGTTCATGGGAATACACATCCAAAGTGACTCACCCAAGCTAAGGTTGCACACCTCACAGTAACCATTTAAGGAGCAACATTGGTTGAGGGAATTTGTTGTTTGCACATTTCATTACTGGAAACATGATAGACAAAAATAACTTGTTAATAAACTTGTTGTAGATTGAAACTACGAAAAAAGGTATCAATAGTAGATTACTAATCTTGCAATTACGTTTTTATTTGTTTTGTGTGTCACCCTAGATGATGAAGTGTCTTCATTCATGATGCCGAGAATAGTGAATGTAATGTCATTGGCAACTGGCGAATCCCTATTGCTGAATCTAGAAGAAGCGAATGATTCTTGTGCACTGGTTCCACAGCCACGTGATTTCAGCGTGAAAGGGAGGAAGCATACATCACAACAGCTTAATCCTACGACCAGTAAGAAACCAAGTTTGCCCATTATAAAGAGCAACTCGCAGTCATCTGGGCAGTTTACTGCACCTGATGAGAGTGAGGCCATGTCATTTCTTGTTTCATCAGAGGCCCCAGAATCCGAATGTGCCCAGCAACAAACCCAACAGACTGCAGATTCTCATTCAATGAATGCTGACAATAACGCTGAGTTACCCAAAGCGCTGGATCTGTCTGGTTTGCCTGATGGAGCCGCAGTGTCTTGTGCAAGGCATTCTTGGAATCAAGATTTGGTCCCAGGAGAGTCGAAATCTGTGACTGAGATAATACTTGGAGATAAATTGGAACTGCAGGTTATGAGTGGCCGATTGCAGGCATGCAGTATGGACAAAGCTGGTGGGCAGAGTGACAGAGATGCAGAACTATCAGCATCTCAGCTCCTCAAACCATTGTTGAAAGCAAATGGCTCAGCAACTGGTGACATGGTGGACACTGAGGGATATGAGCCATTCACATCACTTTTAAACGAGCTTGCATTTTTAAATCAGCATTTCTCCGATGAAGAAAGTCCAGATACATCAATGTCAGACCACCACACATTGGGCTTTATTGGCAGAGGAAGCCAAGGGGACAGCATGGATGAATTGTTGATCCATGGACCAGTAAGACTGATGGACATCGATGCTGTTGACAGTACGACAGTACTGAAGCAAGTGGAAGGGAGGGAGTGCGGTGGCTCCACCAGTCCCCTGGTGTTGCAGCTGGAAAGAGAAGACTTGAATGTTGAACAATTGCTTGCCGATGAGATGCCTGTGGATTCTCAGAGTGAGTTAGATAATTGCACACTTGACTTTGAGGGCAACTCTATGAGTGGTTCAAACAGTTCAGTAAACGTTTCTCCTCCGCCACTCATCCATATGAAGACAACTTCCTCTTCAACAAATACAGAGATCCCAAGTTCTTTGGATCTGCACTGGAGACCCATGCCTAAGCTGGCACCACTTGGTTTAGTTAAGGGGTCTGGGAAAGGTGAATCATCAGACCAGACTGAGTCAGAATCTGAGATTTCTCCAGAGAGTAGCAAGCCTATGCCTGCTTTGGCTCGAATCTCCTCCCCACAACAAACCAGCATGGAGGGTCCAGAAGTTGCTTTGGAAGAACACAATAACTTCAAAATGACTTCATAGTTGCTTCTTGCCTGCTCATAGTAATTTTACGGAAAGCAAACGTATGTTCGATCTCTCCAATGGGGAGTTTAAATATGAAATTGAGGTTTGGAGATATGTGGTTCATTCGCTCGTGTGTCAGACGATGTAGATCTGTGGTGATCATGTATTGAATGTTATTAAATTACTAAGTGCAGGTTTGGATAATGGATCTGATATAGTTTCTGGTATTGTCCATCATGAAGTTGCACTGATCATGGCTGAATGCTGCGGTGCTATTATTTGCAGGGAGTTCAGCTAAAGCTAGGTATTCCTAGTTCTATCTTGCTACGTGGAATCTTCAATTTAACTCCCGTTTTCCCCGGCAATTAAGACGCACCTGCGGCGAAGATGCACCCACAATTTAAGTTGCTACATTTTGAGAAAAGGATGGCGGGACAGAATCAAGGGTTTGGTTTAGTCCAGGGGTCGGCAACATCGCCTGCGTGCCCCGGGACTGGCTGCAGTTCTCAGATCCCTCGCATCCCCAGGACTGGCTTCAGTTCCCAGATCCCTCATGTCCCCAGGACTAGCTGCAGTTCCCAAGTCGCCTGCGAGCCCCGGGACTAGTATAGAATAGAAATAGAATAGAATAACGTTTATTGTCATTTGAACCTAAGTTCAAACGAAATTACGTTTCTGCAGTCATACAAACAAGAAAGAAACCAAGTTACACAATTAACACAATTTACATAAACATCCATCACAGTGAATCCCCAAATACCTCCTCACTGTGATGGAAAGCAAAGTCTTGTCACTCCCCTGTCCTTTATTCTTCTCCCGATGTTAAAGCAGGCGATGGTAAGTCCCGCGACCGTTAAGGCCGAGCCCAGCGATGTAAGGCCCCGCTCCGGGTCTTGATGTTGGAGCCCCCGGCGGGCGATGGCAAGTCCCGCGGCTGTTAAAGCCATGCCGGGCGATGTAAGGCCCCGCTCTGGGTCGTTGTCAACTCCGCAATTCGGCCGGGAGAAGTTTGCCATTGCGGGAGCTCCGAAAAGCGGTCTACCACCAGGGACCCGCGAGCTCCCGATGTCACCGTCCACCAGGCATGCGGCTGGAGCCTCCGAAGCTCCGAAGTCGGGTCGCAGCCGCATGCCAACACAGCTATCCACGCTCCGAAGCTGGGCAGCTCCACGATGGTGAGTCCGCAGGCTCAGCGACTGGAGCCCCCAGGTCGTTCCGGTTGGAGGCTGCTCCACGGTGCTAGGCCCCAATGACAACGGAGACCCAACAGGGAAAAGGTCAGGACCCCGTACAGGGAAGAGATTTAAAAGTCCCACCCCCCCATCCTCCCCACATATACACAGCTAAAATAATATATAAACTACATCCAAAACATGCACTTAACAGTACAAAAAGAGAAAAAAAAGACAGACGGACTGCAGAGACCGCAGCCGCGAGGCGTCGCCACTTCAATACTGTCAATAGTAGAGAGAGAGAGGGAGAGTGAGCCCGGGATGGAGCAGGCTGCCTTCCGCACAGTAGCTACCCGCCAACCACCACCTCCACTGGTTGCACCTGTGCCAAAGGACACTAGCTGGCTGGCGGCCGGTTCCGCTGTCCGGTCCTGGTAGCTGCTCGCAGCCATCCGAGCTACTTCCCTCCCCGGCCACAATGCGGTGGCTCCACGCCCATCGCGCTGCGGCAGCGTTGAGTGAGCTGCTGACATGATCCCCGACCCCCTCCTTCTCAACGCTCCTGCCCTCCCCGCAACATTACCACGGGTGGCCCAGAGAATTTGTGCAGCCCACGCCGTGCTGACCCGGGCCAGACTCCCACAAGCTGTGAAAGGACCTCCCTCCCCCTTCCACCCCCACCCCTTGGCTATCGTTCTTGATGTTGCTGTACTGAGGGATAGCCAAGTCTATCTTTCTTGACTAACAACCTAACCTTTGGCCTCCAAGACCCAGGTAAATTTTCGTGCCTTATTTTTGGGTAAAAAATAGCGTCTTCATTGCCGGGAAATACGGGTAATTTGGAGAATTTCTGTGTAGTTTTTAACTTAAGCATGGAGATTCCAAGCTTAACTTTCGGGGAACCTTTTGTATTTACTTTGTATAATGAAATTTGAGCTTTGCTTGCTAGAGCAATCATTGAATTGTTGCATAAGATTACTTTCAGTGTTTTGATAATCCAGTTCTGAAAAGATGTTGGTGCATTCGAAACTCACAGATTACCTTTTGAATTTCCTGATACTGGAACAAATGTGTTTTAAATTGTGTATTGTGTTAAAACTAATTAAAATAAATTACGTTGTGCAGCAGAAGTTAAGCCGACAAATCTAATGTTTGGTGTGTATTAGAAGATGTGTAAATACTGTATTTCACAATATGTTTTTAAAAATGTGTAGCAGAGACTTTTGTGTTTTCTTTTGTCGAGATCCCACGGAGTTTGTACTTTCTCCCCATGACCACGTGGGTTTTCTCTGAGATCTTCGGTTTCCTCACACACTCCAAAGACCTACAGGTTTGTAGGTTAATTGGCTTGGTCTAAGTGTAAATTGGCCTCAGTGTGTCAGCAACGTTAATGTGCAGGGATCACTGGTCAGTGCGGACTCGGTGGGCCGAAGGACCTGTTTCTGCGCTGTTTCTCGAAACTAAACTAAAAGTGGTATATTCATTATGTACTAGGGCAATCGGGTCCTTGGTTGTCAGGTATGTCTCTTATAAGGAGTTCACTACATGAATGCCTGCACATTGGGGAAGACTGCAGTACTGGGAGATACTGTGCCTGTTCCTATGGGCTGCAAGTAAACTAATGAAACCTACTGTCCTCCATTATGAAGTTTGAGTGATATTCTTGCATAACAGTGATCAATAACAAAATATGCACAGACCAGCAACTAGTAATGTTACAAAATTTTGAGATTTTAAAAATCAAGTCTGCAATTTATCCCACCAGATAAAGCATAAAAAGAAGTTTAATTTGACACCTAATTCACTTTCATATCTCAAGTATTAAAAAAGTTATGGCCATTTTCATACTCGGAAATTAGCATCTTGTTCCCTATTGATTTTCTATGGACATAACAAAAAAGCTGTGATCCTGGACAATCAAAAGCCCATAACTTTCTTAAAAATTAAGAGAACTGAATGAAATTTTCAGTTATCATAGATTGAAGCATTCTGAAACAAATATAAAACAATCTTACTTGGATGACCTGAAATTAAAGCATATAATTAGTTAGTTACCCAATTGTAGCTAATTCCAAACTTCAATTACTAGATCTAAACATCTATCCATTTCTTAAGAAAAGATTAACATTTTTAAATAGCCTGTGTCCAAATAACATTCACAAAGAATTCACAATAAAACATGATTTTTAAATCTCATTTACATTAATTTATAGGCCAAATGGAAGGAATTTAGTGTTCAATTGCTGTAAATTAATGGCCATTTAAATCAGCTTTCGAGTGGGATCCTGTGGCACGCGCTGGTTTAGAACGTTCACATTGCGGTAGATTTGTGCCCCAAATGCCCAGAAAAATACTGCGGGATATAATGGGGCCCCAAATTAGCTACTCGCAACATAAAACTTTGTATAAAGGGATCTTAAGAAGCGCTTTTTAATGTAAAAATAAACAACCTACCTTCCGTTGTCCCCTGTATGAGATCCGTCCCGTTGTCGGCGGTTGCGGGTTTAGAGGTTAATTTTTAACTTACTATAAGAATTAAATAAACCCGTAAAATGTAAAAATAGCTCCAGCGAGCGAAACTTAAGCGATTTTTCGTCATCAACTTAGTAGGCTGAACAAGCTCGATTTGAACAGCCTAGGGAAAATCGCGTTTTAAACCCGACCCCCTCTAAACGGCGCCATAATCGCACACACGGGCTGGGACAGATCTTCAGCGACGCTTAAGGTAGGTTTTGCAACATACCTACAGCAACTGCAACTGGAATGATCCCAAGGCTAGGAAACTGAGAGTGACTCCATCATTCACGGCTAAAGCAATTCATCGTGTGTACAAAGCAGCATTTGACATTGTAGAATGTCACAGACCTTGTTGAAGGCAAACAAAGTAGAGAAATTAGAAATCATGCCAGAAACAAATTTGGCCAGCCATGTGATAGGAAAGGGGCTCGAACAAACAAATAAAAGCACTGAAAAGTCAAGTTGAAGATGTCAATAGGAAACTGCTCACACCCACAAACAAGTGTATCATTGCTCTCCTTTTCACTGTTACTGTTGCATTTTATTCCAAATATCTGTACTATAGTAATTGCAAATCATTATTCACTTTTATCCATCCTCACCTGTATAAAAAAAACATTGTTTCTCCATACCATCACTCAGCATTTCCCATGCTCATTACTGCCCCAAACCTAGTTATGATTCAATTGACAACCCCATTCAGATGAAGACTCGTGGCAGTCTTGTACAGCAAATTTCCGTCTATTCTGAATGTGAGGCCATTATTTATGAGTGGTTCTTTATCTCTCAAGAATAAGAGAAATATTTCATGTTTATTGATGTGGTGCGGGCTCGAAGGGCTGAATGGTCTACTCCTGCAACTATTGTCTATTTAAACACCTGCAACATTCCACCCAATAAAGTACTGAAAAGAATTGCACAAGATACAACTTCTTCCAGAGACTTTGCTGCCAGTTCGTGTTGAATTATGCTTTTCTACTGACGGTTTGTGCTGCTGTTTCTAATTCAATAATATGTAAGTTCAATATCCAGGTGACGTGAATGAACTTCTTAAGATAATTTCCATCTGCACATGACAAAGTAACCTGATATGACCAAGCTGTCAATACAGTATGATCTTCAAAGGGTTTCAAAGGTCTTTTGTCACGTATCAAGGTGCAGTGATTTCCATACGAAACAAAAAGCAACAAGGCACACAACTGCATAAAGTTTAACATAAACATCCACCACAGCAGATTCCCCACATTTCTCACTGATGGAGGGCAAAAAAGTCCAATCTTCTTCCTCATTATTCTCCCGGGGCAGTTGAACAATCCATCGGGGCGATCGAAACTCCCGTAGCCAGCAGTCGAAGCCCCCGCGTCGGGGTGATCGAAATCCCACATAGCGACAATCTAAACTCCCGCATCAGGGTGGTCAAAACTCCCGCGGCTTAGAGTTCCCAAAGTCAGTCTCTGACCAGAGACCGCGGGCTCTGTGATGTTAAAGTCCGCACGTTTGGAGTTCCGAGGTCGACCCCAGGCAAAAGGATCACGCGTTCCGCGATGGGAAATCCTCAGGCGACCGCGGTGGAGCTCTCAAAATCAGTCTCCAGAAAAGACCGCCAACTCCACTATGTCAGCCCGCAGTGCGGACTGAGATACAATACGGAAAAAAACCCCATCTCCGTCTAGGTAAGAGATTAGAAAAAGTTTCCCCCAACCTCCCACATAAAACAAGCTAAAGAAGATACATTTAACACCATTAAAACACAAAGGACTGACAGACTGTTGGTGAGGCAGCCATTGCTCGTTAATCTTGCTGTTGTTCAATTGACTCCATGAGCATTAGTGGCATGATTTGTTGCATTCCAATATACTGAGTTCTGTATAGGAGTCTGAAGAAGGGTCTTGACCCAAAAAGTCACCCATTCCTTCTCTCCAGAGATGCTGCCAATCCCGCTGAGTTACTCCAGCATTTTGTGTCTATCACTGAATTCTATATTTGGCTATTTTGAATACTTCAGAGAATATCTCTGCCAGAGTGTTGATTCTGAGCCACCTACATCGTATTGCAAATTGTACCTTCTCTGGGATTGTATTCTCTCTGTTCATGTATTCAAGATTCAAGAGAGTTTATTGTCATGTGTCCCAGATAGGACAATGAAATTCTTGCTTTGCTTCAGCACAATATATAATATGCATAAATAAATACAGAACAGAACTGCTCAGTGTGACCATATACCAATGAATATATATGTATATATATTTATATATATAACACACATAAATAAACAGATAACGTGTAATAGGCTATTAATGATCAGAGTTTTGTTTGAGTTGAGTTTAATAGCCTGATGGCTGTGGGGAAGCGGCTATTCCTGAACCTGGATGTTGCAGATTTCAGGCTCCTGTACCTTCTACCTGAAGGCAGCGGGGAGATGAGTAAGTGGCCATGATGGTGAGGGTCCTTGATGATGCTGGCAGCCATTTTGAGGCAGCGACTGCGATAGATCCACTCGATGGTAGGGAGATCAGAGCCCATGATGGGTTGGGCAGTGCTTTCAACTTTTTGCAGTCTTAAGGGTACAGTATTTATTAGTAAAGATACAGTTTAAAGGATAAGGATTTTTAAAGTGTGAGGGAGTTGATTTTTAATTTGGGAGTAAGCTATGTCAGTGGAGATTAGCCCCGTGGTTTGCTCAGCCTGCAACATGTGGGAGATCAGGGATATGGTCGGTGTCCCTGATGACTACGTTTGCAGGAAGTGTGTCCAGCTGCAGCTACTGGCAGACCGCATTGAACGATTGGAGCTGCAGTTGGATTCATACTGGAGCATCCACGATGCTGAGAAAGTCGTGAATAGCACGTACAGTGAGTTGGTCACGCCGCAGGTAAAAGGTAAGAGGACAGAAAGGGAATGGGTGGCCAATAGCCAGCATAGCAGTAGGCAGGTAGTGCAGGAGTCCCCTGCGGTCATCTCCCTCCTAAACAGGTATACCATTTTGGATACTGTTGGAGATGGCTCATCAGGGGAAGGCAGCAGCAGCCAAGTTTATGGCACCATGGGTGGCTCTGCGGCACAGGAGGGGAGAAAAAAGAGTGGAAGGGCAATAGTAATAGGGGATTCAATTCTAAGGGGAATAGATAGGCGTTTCTGCAGCCGCAAACGAGACTCCAGGATGGTATGTTGCCTCCCTGGGGCAAGGGTCGGGGATGTCACTGAACGGCTGCAGAACATTCTGGAGGTGGAGGGTGAACAGCCAGTTGCCGTGGTGCACATTGGCACCAACGATATAGGTAAAAAAAGGATGGGGTCCTACAAGGTGAATTTAGGGAGCAAGGAGATAAACTTAAAAGTAGGACCTCAAAGGTAATAATCTCTGGATTACTACCAGTGCCACGGGCTAGTCAGAGTAGAAATAGGAGGATATTACAGATGAATACGTGACTTGAAAAATGGTGCAAGGGGGAGGGATTCAAATTTCTAGGGCATTGGAACCAGTTCTGGGGGAGGTGGGACCAGTACAAACAGGACGGTCTGCATCTGGGCTGGAATGGAACCAATGTCCTTAGGGCTAGTGCTGTCGGGGAGGGTTTAAACTAATGTGGCAGGGGAATGGGTGTAAGAGGCAGGGGGGTGTAAAATGAGGGTAGAAGCAATAGGTAGCAAGGTGAAAAGTAAAAGTGGCAGGCAGACAAATCCAGGGCAAAAATCAAAAAGGGCCACTTTTCAACATAATTGTATAAGGGGTAAGAGTGTTGTAAAAACAAGCCTGAAGGCTTTGTATCTTAATGCAGGGAGCATTCGTAATAAGGTGGATGAGTTGAATGTGCAGATAGTTATTAATGAATATGATATAGTTGGGATCACGGAGACATGGCTCCAGGGTGACCAAGGCTGGGAGCTGAACATCCAGGGATATTCAATATTCAGGAGGGATAGACAGAAAGGAAAAGGAGGCAGGGTAGCGTTGCTGGTTAGAGAGGAGATTAACGCAATAGAAAGGAAGGACATTAGCTTGGAGGATGTGGAATCGATATGGGTAGAGCTGCGAAACACTAAGGGGCAGAAAACGCTAGTGGGAGTTGTGTACAGGCCACCTAACAGTAGTAGTGGAGTTGGGGATGGCATCAAACAGATAATTAGAAATGCGTGCAACGGACTTCCGGTGGCGTCATGGAGTATTAAGGCGCGGCATTGAGCTTCTCCCCCGTAAAAAATTATAAAAAGCCGTTTTAAAGTCAGCACCGATTTCAAAAAAACTCACCGGAGTCGCCTGGTGTTGTGTAAGGGTGATATCATCAGAAGGTGACGTGAAAATCGGGGAGATTAATGGTGAAATCGGGAGTTTAAATGAGCAGAGATAATCGTTCAAGGGCGCCAGAGAAAAACACTATCAGTCTTCAGCTCGAGAAAGTATTGGATACTCTGTAAACGACAGAAGAAGGTTTAGAAGAAGAATCTTACAGCCAAGGGTCTCTGCTTGAAATGGCAACAAAAGGAGACAAGAAGGAGAAGGGGGTAAAGCAAATGCTTTTAGATATGACTGCTACAATCAACATTACACTGGTGAAGATGCAAAGTACGGAGTCTCATATGGAGAGTAACAAGCAGAGTATGGAGACTAGCATGGAGAGAATTTCTCAAAAATTCATAATACTTGCAGTGAGTTAAAAGAACTGAAAAAGCAGTATAAGGAATTTGATAAGAGATTAAAATCAGAGTGTGTCAGAATTGAAAATGATTACAACAAGAAACTTAAAGGTGTGAAGGATGATATCGGAAAGCTGGATGAGATAATGGAAGAGATGGAGAATGAGATAAAAGAGATTGTCTCAGAAATAAAGAGTCTGAAACAATCACAAAAAACTGATTAGGAAAAACTTGGAAGAATGACTGATAAATGTCTGGACCTGGAAGCAAGAGCTCGAAGACATAACCTGAGGATTCTCGGAGTAGAGGAAGGACGAGAGGGACATGAATCTCCAGCGTGTACTTTCGTTACTGATTTACTCAAAGATGTCTCTGAACTGTCGGAAGAACCAAGAATAGACGTCGCTCACCGAGTTGGGTATGTTGCAAGAGGAACAAATTATTCAATACAGATAATTGTGAAATTCCGTGACATCTCTTCAGTGGAATTTATATTGAAAAAGATCGCTCATGGGAAGAAGCTGACATACCGTGGGGATAATGTGCGAATATTTCGCGATTACTCTCCCGAGGTAGTCCCGAAAATTAGATTGTTTACACATGCAAGACACACTTTGAGGGATGTCCCGGGAGTAAGATATGGAATTTACTTTCCCGGAAAAATGAAGGTTTCTTATAACGGCGTTGAATGCTCATTTGCAGATCCCGGAAAAGCTTTAAAGTATGCAGAGGATATCGTTAAGAAAACACCGGGGCAAGCTGCCGACAAGGAAGAAGATTGAACTTTTTACAGAGTTTTGAACTGATTAAAATGGCCGAGCTAACTAGACAATTATAAAGCTTATCTCGCTGGAATGTGTTATTCAGAGAGCTTGGTTATATTCAACCCCTTGGTACCTGCTTGTACAGTAGTTAACCCTTTGGTACCTGCTTGTATGATTGGTACGCTTGTATGGTAGTTATAGAATGGGATACTATGTAAGAATCCTGGGTGGATATATATGGGAAAGTTTAGATTAGATTAAGATTGGATAAATTGGAAGGACATATATACTTATATAATCGTGTATATGTTGTGTTCTATATTTGTTTTTTTTTCTCCTTGTGTCTCTTCCTGATAAAAAAAAATTTCTCTCGGCTTTCACTGGCGCTGGTTTGATATAAGAAAAGACAAAATATGAAACGGTATGTAACTTTATGAGGCTTCACCAAGGGGGAGGAGCTCAATGTATAACAACATCACGGAGGTCTATACATTTTTTGCCATCATTGATGGCTATTCGTCTTTAAGGTATCTTTCCTTAGATACCTTAATAGCACCTTTTTTTTTATGCACAATCAAGATTTTTATGTTTATTTTTTTTGAAAGTAATTGTATATCACATTTTTTCTTTCTTTTTCTAAGGCACTTTACAAGAAGGAGATGCAATATAAATCTAATAATCCGGGATGACCACCCAACTCCTAAAATTCTGAGGTATTTGGTTGCACCATATGATTCAGGAATATTACCTTGATTTACAATGCAAGACGATAGGCAAATAAAGAATGGAGGAATTACATTTTGTAGTTGGAATATAAGGGGTGCCAACGAACCAATTAAGAGTGGTAAAATTTTTGCCCGACTAAAATCGTTGAAAAGCGACATAATGTTTTTGCAGGAAACACACATGAAACAGCAAACACAAATGAGATTAAAGGCGAATTGGATAGGCCAGACATACCACTCCTCATTTACTTCTAAATCTAGGGGTACGGCTATTCTTATTAGAAAAGGTATTCCTTTTCAATTAAAGAATACTATATCAGATAAAGAGGGAAGGTATATTATAGTTTCGGGAGAAATTTATGCAACCCCACTAACTTTGATAAATATTTATGCTCCGAATTTTGACAACCCCCAATTTTTTGATAAAATTATAGACATAACATCAGAGTTTAATTACCAAAATGTGATAATAGGGGGGGACTTTCACTGTGTTTTAGATTCATATCTAGATAAATCAGCAAAACATAGGAAGAGTAATTTAAAATCTAAGACTAGAGAACTTCTAAATACATATATAAAAAATACTAATATAATAGATGTGTGGAGATCTGCTAATCCAGTTGGAAGGGAATACTCGTTTTACTCTTCGGTACATAAAACTTAATCAAGAATTGATTATATTTAAGTGGATATGAAATTAATGCCATATACAAACAACCCAACATACCACATTAGTAGTATCTCAGATCACTCTCCGTTGACATTTTCAGTAAAATTTGAGGGAATGCCGGGTAAAAAAATTTTTTGGAGGATTAATACACATATTTTAAATGACGTGCAAGGCTATCAATATTTAAAACAACAAATGAAACTTTTTTTCGATACAAATGATATACCAGGTACTTTGCCTTCTTTATTATGGGAAACTTTTAAGGCATTTATGAGAGGAATTATAATTTCATATCAAAGTTTCCAAAATAAAAAGAATAAGACAGAACAAATGTTGTTAGAACAAGAAATCAGGGAGTTAGAGTTAGATAATGCTAAAGATTCCATGACAGATAAACACAATAAGATAATATTACTGAAATTTAAACTTAATCGAATTTTATCGGCAAGAGTAATAAGACTATTCCAAATTACAAAACAGGAACATTTTGAGTTTGGTGACAAACCACATAAGCTTTTAGCTCGCCAATTGAAAAAACAAGAAAAGGAAAATACTATAACCAAAGTTAAATCAGAGAAAGGTGAATTACTAATACTACCTAAAGATATTAATAATAGATTTGCTCAATTTTACCAAAACTTATATCTATCTAAAATTAAAATAGAAGATAGTAAAATAAAAAAATTTCTAGATAACTGTAATCTTCCAATACTGGACCTTTTGGAACAAGAAGAACTAGGAGCTCAAATTACAATCAAAGAAATAGGTGAAACAATAAAATCGCTGAAAAATTGTAAGACCAGATGGTTTTAATAATGAATTTTATTAAAAAATTCATGAGATAACGGCCCCTTATTTATTTAATTTATACTCCCATGCTTTTAAAGAAAACAAACTACCTGAAACACTAACAGAATCAACTATTACGCTTATTCCAAAAAAAGATAAAGATTTAGAAGATCTGGGCTCATACAGAGCTATATCACTTTTAAATACAGATCAGAAAATTTTAGCAAAGATTTTAGCAAGAAGATTAAGCAAATATATTAGTAAATTGATAAACCCTGATCAAACGGGGTTTATACCTAAAAGATACTCATTTAATAATCTGAGACGTCTGTTTAATATAATGTACTCGCATAAAGTAGAGGAAGAAGATATATCAATTATTTCTTTGGATGCAGAGAAAGCATTTGATCAGGTAAAGTGGCAATACTTATATAAAGTACTACAAAAATTTAATATGGGAGAGAATTTTATAACATGGGTAAAATTATTATATGATAAACCGATGGCAAGAATTTTAACTAATAACATGTTATCTCAAAAATTTCAACTATCAAGGGGTAATAGGCAGGGATGTGCATTATCACCCCTGCTATTTGCCCTTATGATAGAACCCCTGGCTGAAAGTATAAGAATTCATCTGAATATTCAGGGCTATAATACCAGGGACAAAGAATAAAATCTCATTATATGCGGACGATATACTTTTATATATTACAAAGTCACAAATGAGCATACCAAATTTATTAAATTTAATAGAGGAATTTGGGTCTTTTTCTGGATATAGAATAAACTGGAATAAAAGTGAAATCATGACATTAAAACCTCAAGAACCTACACACTTATTGAAGTTCCCCTTTAAAATCGCAACAGAAACATTTAAATATTTGGGTATTCAGATTACTAGAAAATATAAAGCATTATTCAACGCTAATTTCATACCTTTATTAAATAAACTTAATACGCTGATTAAATTTTGGAAAACACTTCCCTTATCGTTATTAGGTAGAATAAATGCAATAAAAATGATCTTCCTACCACAATTACTATACCTATTTCAGTCTATACCGGTATATATACCAAAATATATATTTTTTAAATTAGACTCTAATATTACTAATTATATTTGGGACTATAGATCACATAGGATCACAAAAAAACACTTATGTAAACCAAAAGAGGTCGGGGGACACACTTCTGAATTTTATGTATTATTACTGGGCAGTGCATATTAAGAATATGATTTATTGGTTGGATAGTTCTACCCAACAGACAGAATGGATAAAAATGGAGAAGGAGGATTGCCATCCTTGTTATATAGGAACGATCCTCTTTTCCCCAAAAAAACTGAATAACACAATATATAAGAAGAACCCAATTATATATGGTACAATAAGAATTTGGAAACAAATAAAATTATCTTTAAAATTAAGAAATCTATCATTGTTAATGCCAATAGCGAATAACCCTTTATTTAAACCATCTCTTATTGATAAGACATATAACCAATGGGAAAGTCTCGGAATTAGAAGGATCGGGGATATGTACGAAATGGGAAACCTACTATCATTCCAACAATTACAATTAAAATTTAAATTGAAAAACAACCAATATTTTAAATATCTACAGATTTGCGATTTCATGAAAAAAAATATATAAGGATATCAAAAAATAACCTCTGAAGTATTGGAAGAAGCAATGAATATTGAAGCTGACTCACAAAAATTAATATCATATTTATATAATAGTATTCTAAATATAGACCTACCATCGACAGAGGTACTTACGAAGGTTACATGGGAAAAATACTTGATATATATTCACAAATGTTCAATTAATGTAAGACATAATCTAATTCAATTTAAAATTGTACATAGATTATATTATTCAAAAACAAGATTGAACACATTTTATCCAAATATATCCGCCACTTGTGATAAACGTCTAGCCCAAAATGCAACTATAACACACTCCTTAGTTTCCTGCATAAAACTTTATAGATTTTGGAATGATATTTTTGAAATATTTACAAAATTATTCAAGACAAGAATGGAACCTAATACTGAAATGATTATATTTGGCGCAATGGAAGATGGGAATAAGTTGAACACATCTCAAAATCTATTCTTTAACTATGGTTTAATAATAGCAAAAAAATTAATACTTAAATTTTGGAAGGGTACATCAATACCAACGCTTAAAATGTGGATTGCAAGTATGTTGGACACCGCTCAACTTGAGGAAATGCGATTCCTCCTAATGGATAAATCAGACCAATTCATAACGAGTTGGTCTCCATTCTTTGTTTTTTTGGAATCATATGGTGCAACACAATTGTAAAAAATAACTGTTTCAGGACTGGACGAGGGTTGGTCAAGATTATAAATAATGATCTCCTTTTTTAATTTAATTTTCTTTTTTCTATTTTCTCTTTCTCAACTTTCTTCATTTACTCGTTTTCTTTGTTCACACACTATATATTTCACATCTTTCTATCCTTTACTATCTAACTTATTTTTCTTATTCTAATCTTTTTTCAATGTAACAAAAAAAAAAGAAGTTGTACATAAAATGTATTATGAAAATATATATTAGGCACTTTGGTGCCATATGATTGTACTTACTTCTAATAAAATAAAATAAAAATAAAAAATGCGTGCAACAAAGGTAAAACAATTATAATGGGTGACTTCAATCTACATATAGATTGGGTGAATCAAATTGGCAGGGGTGCTGAGGAAGTGGATTTCTTGGTATGTATGCGGATAGTTTTCTAAACCAACATGTAGAAGAACCAACGAGAGAGCAGGCTATTCTAGACTGGGTATTGAGTAATGAGGAAGGGTTAGTTTGCAGTCTTGTTGTGCGTGGCCCCTTGGGAAAGAGTGACCATAATATGGTTGAGTTCTTCATTTGGATGGAGAGTGACATTGTTAATTCAGAAACAAGGGTCCTGGACTTAAAGAAAGGTGACTTTAAGGGTATGAGAGGTGAATTGGCCAAGATAGACTGGCAAATGATTCTTTAAGGGTTGACGGTGGATATGCAATGGAAGGCATTTAAAAACTGCATGGATGAACTACAACAATTGTTCATCCCAGTTTGGCAAAAGAATAAATCAGGGAAGGTAGTACATCCGTGGATAACAAGGGAAATCAGGGATAGTATCAAAACAAAAGATGAAGCGTACAAATTAGCCAGAAAAAAAACAGCCTACCAGAGGACTGGGAGAAATTCAGAGTCCAGCAGAGGAGGACAAAAGGCTTAATTAGGAAAGGGAAAATAGATTATGAAAGAAAACTGGCAGGGAACATAGAAACTGACTGCAAAAGTTTTTATAGATATGTGAATAGGAAAAGATTAGTTAAAACAAATGTAAGTCCCTTGCAGTCAGAAACAGGCGAATTGATCATGGGGAACAAGGACAGGGCAGACCAATTGAATAACTACTTTGGTTCTGTCTTCACTAAGGAAGACATAAAAATCTGCCGGAAATAGCAAGGGACCGGGGGTTAAATGAGATGGAGGAACTGAGTGAAATCCAGGTTAGCCGGGAAGTGGTGTTAGGTAAATTGAATGGATTAAAGGCCGATAAACCCCAGGGCCAGACAAGTTGCATCCCAGAGTACTTAAAGAAGTAGCCGCAGAAATAGTGGATGCATTGGTGATAATTTTTCAAAACTCTTTAGATTCTGGAGTAGTTCCTGAGGACTGGAGGGTAGCTAATGTAACCCTACTTTTTAAAAAGGGAGGGAGAGAGAAACGGGGAATTACAGACCAGTTAGTCTAACATCGGTGGTGGGGAAAATTCTGGAGTCAGTTATTAAAGATGGGATAGCAGCACATTTAGAAAGTGGTGAATTCATTGGACAAAGTCAGCATGGATTTATGAAAGGTAAATCATGTCTGACGAATCTTATAGAATTTTTCGAGGATGTAACTAGTAGAGTGCATAAGGGAGAACCAGTGGATGTGTTATATCTGGACTTTCAGAAGGCTTTCGACAAGGTCCCACATAAGAAATTAGTATACAAACTTAAAGCACACGGTATTGGGGGTTCAGTATTGATGTGGATAGAGAACTGGCTGGCAGACAGGAAGCAAAGAGTAGGAGTAAACGGGTTATTTTCAGAATGGCAGGCAGTGACTAGTGGGGTACCGCAAGGCTCAGTGCTGGGACCCCAGCTATTTACAATATATATTAATGATATGGATGAGGGAATTGAATGCACCATCTCCAAGTTTGCGGATGACATGAAGCTGGGGGGCAGTGTTAGCTGTGAGGAGGATGCTAGGAGGCTGCAAGGTGACTTGGATAGGTTGGGTGAGTGGGCAAATGCATGGCAGATGCAGTATAATGTGGATAAATGTGAGGTTATCCACTTTGGTGGCAAAAACAGGAAAGTAGACTATTATCTGAATGGTGGCCGATTAGGAAAAGGGGAGACGCATTCATAGCAAAAGGATTTGAGTATAAGAGCAGGGAGGTTCTACTGCAGTTGTACAGGGTCTTGGTGAGACCACACCTGGAGTATTGCGTACAGTTTTGGTCTCTTAATCTGAGGAAAGACATTCTTGCCATAGAGGGAGTACAGAGAATGTTCACCAGACTGATTCCTAGGATGGCAGGACTTTCATATGAAGAAAGACTGGATAGACTTGGCTTGTACACGCTAGAATTTAGAAGATTGAGGGGGGATCTTATAGAAACTTACAAAATTCTTAAGGGGTTGGACAGGCTAGATGCAGGAAGATTATTCCCGATGTTGGGGAAGTCCAGAACTAGGGGTCTCAGTTTAAGGATAAGAGGGAAGTCTTTTAGGACCGAGATGAGAAAATCATTTTTTACACAGAGAGTGGTGAATCTGTGGAATTCTCTGCTACAGAAGGTAGTTGAGGCCAGTTCATTGGCTATATTTAAGAGGGAGTTAGATGTGGCCCTTGTGGCTAAAGGGATCAGGAGGTATGGAGAGAAGGCAGGGATGGGATACTGAGGTGGGTGATTAGCCATGATCATATCGAATGGCGGTAATGGCTCGAAGGGCTGGACGGCCTACTCCTGCACCTATTTTCTATGTCTATGTTTCTATCCAATATACAATGTGCCAGCACCGACCACTGCGGAACACCAACCAATTTTTGCTATGCTTTGCCTTCTGCCATTCAGCAAAACTGCTATCCACGCTAGTTTTTGATACCTTGAGCTTTCATCTTCTTTAGCAGCCTCACGTGCTGCACCTTATCAGAGGCCTTCTGAAAATCCACGAAAACAACATCTACTAACTCTGTTTTGTCCATCCTGCTATTTTCCTCAAAGAATTCTAACAGGTTCATCAGGCAAGATCTCCCTTTCACAAAACCATGCTGACTTCGCCAATTTTATCATGTGCTTCGAAGTACTCGGAAACGTCATCCTTTCTAACGGACTCCAAAATCTTACCAACCACTAAAGTCAAGCTAACCGGCCGATGGATTCCACTCTTCTGCTTTGCTCAGTTCTTGAATTGTAGAGTAATATTTGTTATTTTTTTAATCGTCTGAGACAATTCTTGAAAGATCACTACTAATACCTCCACAATCTTTCAGAACACTGGGGTGGTCCATCCAGTTAAGGTGACTTATCCACCTTCAGATATTTCAGCTTCCCAAACACATTCTTCTTAGTAATAGCCACTCACTAACTTCCACCCCAACTCCATGAATTTCAGGCGCACTGCTGGTGTCTTCCACTATGAAGACCGATGCAAAAAACATATTAAATTCATCTCCCATTTCTTTATTCCCGATTATCATCATTTCCATTATTATCCATATTATCCAGCATCATTTTCCATCGGTCCAATGTCCACCTTATTCTTGCAACGTATACCTGAAGATACTTTTGCTATCCTCCTTTATATTATTGGCTAGCTTACTTGCATAGGTCATCTTTTCTCCCCGTATAGCCTTTTTAATTACTTGCTGTTGGATTTTGTTAAAGCTCCCCAATTCAGTTTGTCATCCACGTTCATCTCATTCTCCCCTTAGAATCTATCTTCCTCTTTGGAATGAAAAGATCCTGCCTCTTTCAAATTATTCCCAGAACTTCCTGCCATTACAGTTCATTCTTACTAGGGTCCCTTTCCAATCAACTTTAGCCAGCTCCTCCCTCATACCTCTGTAGTCATCTTTGCTCAATCGACACATCCAATTTCATCATCTCCCTCAAATTCAACATTCAATCTTATCTTCTTATGGTCATTACCTCCTAGTGGTTCCTTTACATTAAGCTCCCTCCACAAATCCAGTTTATTACACAATACCAAATCCAGAATTGCTGTTTTCCTGGTAGGCTCAAATACAAGGTGCTCTGAGAAGCCATTTTGTAGGCATTCTACAAATTCCCTCTCTTTCCCAGATTGCATATAGAAATCCCACAGGACCACTGTAACATTGCCTTTCTTTCATGCCAATTCTATCTCCTGATATAATTTGTACCCTATATCCTGGTTACTTTTTGGGGGGACTGGAAATAACTCCCATCAGGGTATTTTTACCCTTGCAATTTCTCAGCTCTACCCACAAGGCTTCTATATCTTCTGATCCTATGTCACTTGCTAAGAACGAATTGCATTCCTTACCAGCAGAGCTACAGCACCTCATCTGCCACCCATCTGTCTTTTCGATATGACGTGTAACTGTGGATATTCAGCACACAGCTCCAGCCACGTCTCCATAATGCCCACATCGTACCAACCAATTTATAACTGCCTGATAAGCTCACCCACTTCGTTCCGTTTACTACCTGCATTCAAATATAACACCTATAGTTTGGTATTCACCACCCCTCTTCTCACATTAGTCCAGATTTTACCTCTTACCTCTTAAAGTTTCTATCCTGGAGACTTCAGTAACCTCTCCTGCACTCTCTTTCCTTTTAACTTCATCCATACATTTCCAGCTTGTTGACCCCACCCCCTTCACTATTTAGTTTAAAGCCCCATCTATGGACCTGGTTATGCGGTTTGCCAGGACCCTAGTTCCAGCAGGTTCATGTGGAGTCTGTCCCATCAGAACAGCTCCCTCCTTCCCCAAATCTGGTGCCAATGTCTCAGGAATTCAAATCCACTTCTTCCACACTAATCTTTGAGCCACATGTTCAACTCTTTAATCTTCTCAACCCTATCCCAATTTGTTCGTGGCTCAGGTAGTAATCCAGAGATTATTACCATTTTGGTTCTTCTTTTTAATTTAGTCCCTAGCTGCTCAAAGTTGTTCAACAAAACCTCGTTCCTTGTGCACCTACGTTATTAGTATCCACATGGACTATGAGTACTGGATCTTTAAATCCAGTTATTTGATTCCCGCTCTTAAAATAGCTTTGATTCTTCCCCTTTCTCTGCTTTTGGTATAAAAACCCCAAAATTCTGGAAATTACTTAGAAAGTTATTATTTTAAGAGTATGAAGAGATAAGATTCTCTATGCGTTCTTCTCTTTCAAACATAAACCAAAATGTTTTACAATCATATCATCATTTACCAGTAGATCTAATTTCCAACATTTGTTTCATACTTCAGTAAAAATGAAGTATTGTAAATGATGCACATTTTCCGCCCTTGAATGTTTTCCTGCCATTATTTTTCCATGTTTATGTCATTTACTATATTGAAGTGAAATAATTATAGTATTTTCAAAATAAAATTTTGTTTGTCACAATGTAAAATATGGTCACTAGATGGCAAAGATATTCAAGTATCTTAATGGTATCTCCAAATTGTCCGGTTGTGAGAAGAGAATGAAAAGGAAGATGATACGATATCCCAGTTATCAAATTCATACATATTTTCCTCAATATATTTTTTATGTTTCCTTGCTCTCTTATACTGCATTAAAAAACTTGCAGTCAAATTCTGTCAAGTTCCCAACCTTACCCTGCACCTAGTCCAAAGGCTTTTCTGATTTTCTCAACTCCAAACCACTTATTTACTCCTCTCCCTTGTGCACCCAATGCTTTCTATCCTCCATTGTCCTATCCAACCTTTCATTAACTCTAGGTACACAAGAAAATGTAGGTGCTGCAATTTTGAACAAAACACAAAGCGCTGGAGGAATTTGCAGTTCAGGTAGCACCTGTGAAGGGAATGGACAGATGACATTTTGTGTCAGGGCCCTTCTTTAGACTTCTGAAGAAGGGTCCAAACCCAAAACATTGGCTTTCCATTCCTGCCACAGATGCTGCCTGATCACAGAATTCCTACAAAATGTGCTTTTTGCTTTCATTATCCCTGCCACATAGCTTCCTTATTCTACTCTTCCCAATATTCTGGTTAATATGTACAGGGCTCTAGTGAGACCACACTTGGAGTATTGTGTGCAGTTTTGGTCTCCCAATTTGGGGAAGGACATTCTTGCTATTGAGGGAGTGCAGCGTAGGTTCACCAGGTTAATTCCCAGGATGGGGGGACGGTCATATGTTGATAGAATGGAGCGGCTGGGTTTGTATACTCTGGAATTTAGAAGGATAAGGGGGGATCTTATTGAAACATATAAGCTTATTAAGGGTTTGGACACGCTAGAGGCAGGAAACATGTTCCCGATTTTGGGGGCGTCCAGAACCAGGGGCCACAGTATAAGAATATGGGGCAAGCCATTTAGAACGGAGATAAGGAAAACGTTTTTCACACAGAGTGTTGTAAGTCTGTGGAATTCTCTGCCTCAGATGCCGGTGGAGGCTGGTTCTCTGGATGCTTTCAAGTGAGAGGTAGACAGAGCTCTTGAAAATAGCAGAGTCAAGGGATATGGGGAGAAGGCAGGGACGGGTACTGATTGTGGATGATCAGGCATGATCACATTGAATGGCGGTGTTGGCTCGAAGGGCCGAATGGCCTACTCCTGCACCTATTGTCTATTGTCTAAAAGGAACAAAGATGAGGGAAAATAACAAGAAAGCAGACAACCAACAAAACCGACAGAGATGGGGCGACATAAAACAGAAAATATTATTATCATCTCAGAGGAACATTGAGATAAATACAAACAAAGTGTGAATCTGGATGGACAGAATGTAACCTGGAGCATAGAAACATAGAAATTAGGTGCAGGAGTAGGCCATTCGGCCCTTCGAGCCTGCACCGCCATTCAATATGATCATGGCTGATCATCCAACTCAGTATCCCGTACCTGCCTTCTCTCCATACCCTCTGATCCCCTTAGCCACAAGGGCCACATCTAACTCCCTCTTAAATATAGCCAATGAACTGGCCTCGACTACCCTCTGTGGCAGAGAGTTCCAGAGATTCACCACTCTCTGTGTGAAAAAAGTTCTTCTCATCTCGGTTTTAAAGGATTTCCCCCTTATCCTTATGCTGTGACCCCTTGTCCTGGACTTCCCCAACATCGGGAGCAATCTTCCTGCATCTAGCCTGTCCAACCCCTTAAGAATTTTGTAAGTTTCTATAAGATCCCCTCTCAATCTCCTAAATTCTAGAGAGTATAAACCAAGTCTATCCAGTCTTTCTTCATAAGACAGTCCTGACATCCCAGGAATCAGTCTGGTGAACCTTCTCTGCACTCCCTCTATGGCAATAATGTCCTTCCTCAGATTTGGAGACCAAAACTGTACGCAATACTCCAGGTGTGGTCTCACCAAGACCCTGTACAACTGCAGTAGAACCTCCCTGCTCCTATACTCAAATCCTTTTGCTATGAAAGCTAACATACCATTCGCTTTCTTCACTGCCTGCTGCACCTGCATGCCTACTTTCAATGACTGGTGTACCATGACACCCAGGTCTCGCTGCATCTCCCCTTTTCCTAGTCGGCCACCATTTAGATAACAGTCTGCTTTCCTGTTTTTGCCACCAAAATGGATAACCTCACATTTATCCACATTATACTGCCTTCAATTCTTGGAGATATTACCTTCAATTCCCTCATCCAGATCATTAATATATATTGTAAATAGCTGGGGTCCCAGCACTGAGCCTTGCGGTACCCCACTAGTCACTGCCTGCCATTGTGAAAAGGACCCGTTTACTCCTACTCTTTGCTTCCTGTTTGTCAGCCAGTTCTCTATCCACATCAATACTGAACCCCCAATGCCTTGTGCTTTAAGTTTGTATACTAATCTCTTATGTGGGACCTTGTCGAAAGCCTTCTGGAAGTCCAGATACACCACATCCACTGGTTCTCCCCTATCCACGCTACTAGTTACATCCTCGTAAAATTCTATCAGATTCGTCAGACATGATTTACCTTTTGTAAATCCATGCTGACTTTGTCCAATGATTTCACCACTTTCCAAATGTGCTGCTATCCCATCTTTAATAACTGACTCTAGCAGTTTCCCCACTATCGATGTTAGACTAACTGGTCTGTAATTCCCCATTTTCTCTCTCCCTCCCTTCTTAAAAAGTGGGGTTACGTTTGCTACCCGCCAATCCTCAGGAACTACTCCAGAATCTAAAGAGTTTTGAAAGATTATTACTAATGCATCCACTATTTCTGGAGCTACTTCCTTAAGTACTCTGGGATGCAGCCTATCTGGCCCTGGGGATTTATCGGCCTTTAATCCATTCAATTTACCCAACACCACTTCCCGGCTAACCTGGATTTCACCCAATTCCTCCAACTCCTTTGACCCGCGGTCCCCTGCTATTTCCGGCAGATTATTTCTGTCTTCCTTAGTGAAGACGGAACCAAACTAGTTATTCAATTGGTCCGCCATATCCTTGTTCCCCATGATCAACTCACCTGTTTCTGACTGCAAGGGACCTACATTTGTTTTAACTAATCTCTTTCTTTTCACATAAGCTTACTCCTTAATCTATACATCTTACATAGTTTCAGGCATACTATGTGCAAGCATAACAGCAATAAAAACAGACCAACTACTTGTATTCCTTAGATTGCCACAAACTGCAACAATATTTTAACCAAAATGTTAATCCCCAGAATGACTCCACACACAAGGAAACTGTTCAATCTTAAATACTTTTCACAACACATTGTTAGCTTGTTTAATACCCAATTTCTTGTTTCCAATGCCCTTCTGAAATCGTGTCAACACCATTCAAGCACATTTCAGTACAAATATGAAATAAACATACTGAAGAAAATCCAGATTACACTAAAATTTGTCAAATATTTCTGACATCGAACTTGGTCAATTTGTGCCAGACTACGTATCTGTTTAAAATAAAAACAAACCACTGGAACTACTCAGCATGTCATGCTACATCTTGGTAGAGAAGCATAGCAAAATTAGGAGTCCAAGATGTTTTATGTTAAAAAATAAATGGGACAGATGGAGAATAACAAAGAGAATTTCTATAATAGGTTTGAGACTGAGAGAATGATGCAAGCAGTGGTGGTGCCAGCTGAGAGAGGTGGAGGCATAGGCTGCTTGATGACTGCAACAACAAAATTGCAAAGCACTTGACAGCTATAGGTGTTTCGAAGAGCAATAGCTAATACTGGTGCCCTACAGCTCCAGTAACCTGCTTTAAATTTTGATCTCTGGTGGTGTCTGTGTTGCGTTTACACATTTTCCCTGCAACCATGTGAATTTCCTTTCTTTATAGTCTTGTTTCATCCCACATCCAAAACATTTCCACTGATCAGGAGAATCAGTGGATCGCACGGGATGGAGTTTATTGACATGTGAGAAAGGCAAACAGATTACAGAAAATTAAGTGACGTCCTATGTTAAGAAATATCACAATTAAAGTTACAGGCAACTGGATTGAACCAAGATATTCTGCAAAGTTGTCACCCAACCCATGTTTGGTTTTGTACCAGGAGACCACACTGCACTGCCGAAATGAGCAGTACAAGAAAATCTCTGCTTCATCGGAAAGGAGTGGCCCATTCTGATAATGGGTTATCAACATGCCATGGTTCCCGTTTTTATATCCACAGACTGAGCATTTTTAGCATCTGCAACTTTTATGTCTTAAATTGCATTGTTTCTTTTTCCTCTTTGTGTTCATTCACCTCCTTCTGTTTACATTCCCTCATAAAGGTCAGCTGCAATTAACAATCCTTCACGTTCTCTCAGCCACTGCCACGTATCATTCAATCCCTCTTAATTACTGTTTTATCTGAAATTCCTTTATTTTTACCACCACTCCTAACTTTAACCACACTTGCTTTATAACTGTCCCTATTTCTGATAAAATGTCATTAACATGAAACAATATCTCCCTTTAATCAAGCTTTAATCATTTCTTGTTTATATTTGACTTCCAGAATCTAATGCTACTTGCTCCCCGTGTAGGGATAATTGCTTCAATAAACAAGTACCATTCCAGAATTAGATTAAAACTATTCTACTGAATAACTTGTTAATGTAAGCAGGAGATGTAATGTTGGAAGGGTGACTGAGTGTTAGCTGCTGTTGATCACATTGATAATGAACTGGGTTTGCTTCCAGCTTTGTTTAATTCAAGGAATAGCAAATTTCTTATGGACACGTAAAAATACAATGGCAACAGTATATACCAGTTTTCAGTAGATGAGCTCCAGTTTCAACCATGGCTTTGTTGTCCACGTGCACTGAGTTTGCACATTCTTCCTCCGACAGGGTGGTTTCCACAGGATACTCTCACATTTCAAAAACTGCAAGTTGGTAGTTAATTGGCCACTGTAAGTTGCCCCTATTGTTAGGATGAGTGGGGCCAGTGGTAGAATAGGGGGGAAGTTGATGAGAATGTGGAGAGAATACAAAATGGGATAAATGTAAGATTGATGTTAACGACTGGTTGATGCAGCCTCACAGAACATGGAACAGTACTGCACGGGAACAGACCCTTTGGCTCATATATGCCAAACATGCCAAGTTAAACTAACCTCCTCTGCCTGCATATGAACCACATCACTCCACACCCTACACATCCATATGCCTATCCAAAAGTTTGTTTAATGTCATTAGCTACCTCTATCACCACCGCCAACATCATATTCCAGGCACCTACCATAAGATCATGTGATAAGAGCGGAATTAGGCCATTTGACCCATCAAATCTACTCTGCCATTCAATCATGGCTGATCTATCTCTCTCACATAACCCCATTCTTCTGCCTTCTCCCCATAACCACTGACACCTGTACTAATCAAGAATCTAGCTATCTCTGCCTTAAATATATCCACTGATGGCCTCCACAGCCTTCTGTGGCAAATAATTCTACAGATTCACCACCCTGTGACTAAATAAACCATTCTCTCATTAAAAATAAAAGTCCTGCAAATCTCTTTTAAATTTTGGCCCTATCACCTTAAACTATGCCCTCTAGTGTTGTAATTTCCACACTGGGCCAAAAAGGTTCTGACTGTCTACCCTATCTACCCAGGTTTATATACTCATTTCAGGTCTACCCTGATTATTTAATTAAATTTTCTCCAACCTCACCTTATACCTAATACCCTCTAATCCATTCAGGTTAACATCTTCTTCACCCTCTCCACAGCCTATCTGCAATGGGGTGACCAGAATTGCTCACAACACTCCAAATGTGGTTCAACCAAAGTCCTGTAAACCGGCAGCATGACTTCCCGACTCTTCAAATATTCAAAGGTATTTTATTGTCACAGTATCCCTCGTTTTAACGGTGACCTCTTCATAATGGATATCTGTTATAGCGGACAGACCAGGCAGCCATCACTCTATGTATAAAACACCCTTTCACCATAATCCTCTGTCCTCGTATGACTAAGCCTACCATGAGGGACTTTATCAAATGCTTTACCAAAATCCACATAGACAACATCTACTCCCCTACCCTCATTGGTCGCATGCCACCTTGTACAAAAGGAGGGGGGAAGGAGGGGGGAGAGGAGGGGGGGGGTTCATCTCCGGCAGAGTCTTGAACGAGGGAGCAGGGAGTGGCAGGCGGCGGGCTGCGGGTGGGTTAATCTCCGGCAGAGTCTTGAACGAGGGACCAGGGAGCAGCAAGCGGCTTCAGCATCTTTTGAATAACGGGAGGCAAGAGGGAGAGGTGAAGGGGGGACGTACTCGCAACGTGAGCAAGATGGCAGCAAGCAGAGCCATTGTGACGTCATCAGCGAAAGACAGTGGTTTTCAAAATCAAAATTTTGTCAGATTCTTGAACATTTTCATAAATAACTAATGAAAACAAGCATGACATTTTCAGATAAGGCAATTTTGGAATCCATGGGAACCATCTCTACTGGAATATGTAAAATTCTTACCGTTAGCACGTCGTTTTTTCGAGATGTGATTACACACAAACAAATAAAGAAACAAGATCAGAGTTTTATAAGTGTAGAGATGAGTTATACCTACTGTTGATGTAACCACTTGCAGAAAGTATAGCAAGGGAAAGGAAACAAGGTATTAGGTTGGATTGTGACAGGAAATATTCAGTCAATTTCCTATTGGGGAAATGGACACCAACTGCAATGGGAAATTGATAGCAACAGTTCTAAACGGGTTCAAAATGCTTATATTCAATTTACAAATAAAAGAACAGGTGCACATGAATTAAATTTCAATGCATGGAAAATGATTCTATTATGGAGGGTATAGTTGAGATTTTAAGCATGCAGTATATTTAATTCTTAACTCCCTGTTGAACCTAAGCTGTATTTTTCAAATGATTTGAAATCCAAAAGCATGAAGAAGCTTCACTGATTACAATGTGCACAAAGTGCAATGTAGCAAGAAAGCGTCATTTTCCAAATAGCACATATAATGTTTTATGGGGACAGATTTTTATCACCAACTTGACAACCCGTAGACCCGTTGGGACCACGTTGTGACCATGTTCTGACGCCAGCCAAGTACACACGGAAGTATTAGATCAAAATGGCGATCTGAAAATGGCGCCGGGCCCGGCAACCCTCCAACTGCGCACGCGCAGATACAGAGCCCGGCAACACTCACCCAACTGTGCAGGCGCAGGTGATGGGCCCGGCAAGTGGGAGCGCACTGCATAGGCGTGCCACCGCTGGGCCCAGAATCCTACCCCAACTGCGGATGCGCGAATACCGGGCCCGGCAAACCTCCAACTGCGCAGGCGCGGCTGAAGGGCCCGGCAAGTGGGAGCGCACTGCACAGGCGCGACTGCCATGTTAAAACGTGTCCCATTCACAGTATATATTCATTAAAGTTTATAAAGTGAATTACTTTTAAAATATAACAAAACTTGATACTGCACACCGCAGGCGAGTGGTAAGGTGCCGCTAAAATTGTTGCACTATCGTGTACCGTTTTGGCTGTGCTTCAGGAACATACATTCTGTTTTGCGTTCTTTCTCGGAGATCCCTGAGACATTCAGTTCTTTCTTGTTGCCTCCCTTTATTCCTTCTGTTTTGCGTTCTTTCTCGGTCATCCTTGAGACGTTCAGTTCTTTCTTGTTGCGTTTCTTGTTCCCTTCTTTTTCGCATTCATTCTCGGTGAACCTTGAGACGTTCAGTTCTTCCTTGTTGCGTCTCTTGTTCCCTTCTCATCCTTACTGCTTCTCGACGTCTCTTTACATAATTCCTTGACCATCCTGCAATTTTCTTTCTCCCTCTTCTTGGCATACTGTAAAAAAAAAAGATATTTAACAGGATGTAGATATTTATAAACTTCGAAACACAATTTTATCTATTAATGAACACGGAAGTATTAGATGAAAATGGCGATGTTTATTTTATGATTCAAAATAAATACCGTTTTGGCTGTATTTCAAGAACATTATTTCTCGGAGATCATCGAGACGTTTGGTTATTTTAAATTCTGCACTCGCGGATACCGGGCCCGGCAACGCTCCCTCAACTGCGCAGGCGCGATTGACGGGCCCGGCAAATGGGAGCACACTGCGCAGACACGACTGCCACATCCCGCTGTGACAGTCAAGTACACTCGTATGTATTAGATCAAAATGGCGATATACGCGTGTGCAGATGAAACACGTTGAAACTCGGCTCGTTCACAGTATTAAATTAAAGTTTATAAAGCAAATTACTTTGTAAATCCTAACAAAACTTGATACTGCACACTGCAGGCGAATGGTGAGTAAGGCACCCCAAAAATTGCTGCTCTATAATGTACCGTTTTGGCTGTATTTCGGGAACATACATACTTACAAGATGAGACTTTTAGTTATATATATATACTAAATGACCCATGGATCCGTTGGGTCCCCATTGTGATGCCAGTCAAGTATACACGTAATTATGAGTTAAAAATGGTGATCTGAAGATGGCGCCGCCCGGCAACCTTCCCCTGACTGCGCAGGTGCGGCTGACAGGCCCGGCAAGTGGGAGCGCACTGCTCAGGTGTGACTGACGCATTGAAACTCATCCTGTTGATATTATAAAGTAAATTAAGGTTTATAAAGCCAATTACTTTGTAGGCGACCCCGTTGTGAGGCCAGTCAAGTACACAGGGAAATCTATATTATTAAAAGTCTGATCTTGACCGCTTTTGGCCAACTGTGCTGCAATTTCCGAGAGAACGCCGCCACCTATGGCCATCATTTTTGGCCACCTCGCTCCGAGCCCCCCTACGCCTTCCTGGACCGGAGGATTTTTCCCATCGATGACAAATCAGAGAGATATCAATATATTTTTTTAAATCACCATTCTCTTTGCTGCCCCTGCTGGAGGGAAGGGGAGGGACTATAAAACCAGGAAGTGGTGTGCCTCACTCAGTCTCTGCAAGATGGATGAAGCCAAAGGGTCACGTCTCTCTGAGCTCTGAATAACACTGAACACATGTCTACTCAACTGTGAGTCCCCTTAATGTGGTTTGAAAATGAAAATATGGTTTGTTTGAAGTAAAAAGGCACTGCCTGCAAATGGTTGTTTGGTTGCTTTTGCTTGAAGTTGAAAGGCACTGCAAATGGTTGTTTGGGTGCTTTGGCTTGAAGTTAAAAGGCACTACTTACTGCAAATGGTGGCTTGGGTGCTTTAGCTTGAAGTTGAAAGGCACTACATACTGCAAATGGTGGCTTGGGTGCTTTGGCTTGAAGTTGAAAGGCACTACTTACTGCAAATGGTGGCTTGGGTGCTTTGGCTTGAAGTTGAAAGGCACTACTTACTGCAAATGGTGGCTTGGGTGCTTTGGCTTGAAGTTGAAAGGCACTACTTACTGCAAATGGTGGCTTGGGTGCTTTGGCTTGAAGTTGAAAGGCACTACTTACTGCAAATGGTGGCTTGGGTGCTTTGGCTTGAAGTTGAAAGGCACTACTTACTGCAAATGGTGGCTTGGGTGCTTTGACTTGAAGTTGAAAGGCACTACTTACTGCAAATGGTGGCTTGGGTGCTTTGGCTTGAAGTTAAAAGGCACTTCTGCAAATGCACTTACTTCCTGTTTGCACTGTATATTGATTTTAGATAAAACGCTACCACTTACGGCTGTGATTTTTGGCCATCTTACTCGGTCCCCCTCTGCTCAGCAGGTGCAGAGAATTCTTCCCATCAATGAAAAATAAAAGTGTTATTAGTGTTTAAAAAATGTTGAGAATCTCTCTCCTGTCAATCACGCCATGAAGGCCACACCTTTTTCGGTTGGAGGGGGAGGGGTTATAAAACCCGGAAGTGTGGGTGTGGCTCAGTCTCTGCATGATGGGGGAGGGAGAGGTCACGACTCTGTCTGAGCTATGAAGCAACTGAACACACTGAATGTCTACTGAACTGTGAGTTTGGTGTTTGGTGTGGTTTTATGGTGGTTTCACCCTGCATGAAATGGTATGAAGCTGCATTTGAATTTGGTGGCCTTGCACCCTGCTTGAAATGGAATGAAACTGCAGTTGAATTTAATGGCCTTGCACCCTGCTTGAAGTGGAATGAAACTGCAGTTGAATTTGGTGGTCTTGCACCCTGCTTGAAGTGGTATGAAACTGCCCTTGAATTCGGTGGCCTTGCACCCTGCTTGAAATGGTTGGAAACTGCACTTGAATTCGGTAGCCTTGCACCCTGCTTGAAGTGGTAGGAAACTGCACTTGAATTTGGTGGCCTTGCACCCTGCTCAAAGTGGTAAGAAACTGCACTTGAATTTGGTGGCCTTGCACCCTGCTCAAAGTGGTAAGAAACTGCACTTGAATTTGGTGGCCTTGCACCCTGCTTGAAATGGTAGGAAAATGGATTTGAATTTGGTGGCCTTGCACCCTGCTTGAAATGGAATTTCAAGGAATAGCCCTGAGTCAACTGCCAGCCCACCAGCCGTGAGTGAGCTGCCAGCAGATCAGGCTTGAGAGACTGCCACCCCAAGAACCCATACCAGCACTCCAGAAATCCCCCCCACTGGCCACCAATATTGGAATTGGTGGAGAGGAGGAATATTGCCTCGGGGGACCAGCCCTCCCATGTGCACACTTAGTCTAGTATTAGATAAAAATGGCAATCTGAAAATCGCCAAAGGCAACTCTCCCCCAACAGCGCAGGTGCGGCTGAGGACTCGTTGGATGCCCTTTGTGAAGTACACCCGGCAACCCTCCCCAACTGCACAGGAGCGGCTGAAAGGCCCAGCAAATGGGAGCGAACTGCGCAGGCTCAGCGGCCGCGTTCAAATTTGTGCCGTTGATGATAGAAAGTAAATTTTACTTCGGAGTCATGTGAGTGATTCCGTGAAGAAGTCCCGCCTGTGCGCATGTGTGCCATTACGTCTGACGCATTGGTGCATGGACCAGCAGGAGGACACAGCTCCTCCAGCGGTAAGTACTTTAAACCCCAGTTAAGTTGGGAAAACTTAGCTGGAGGCTGGAGTCATTTGCTGTGGTGCCGTGCTCTTTTCTGTTTTTCTAGGAAGCACCATGGAGAAAACGACCAAGGGAAGGAGGCGAGCCGCAGGTAAATCTATGGAGAGCCGCTAGAATGCGGTCTGTCGGATATGCAGCACGAGGTGCTAGGGTTGCTTTGTAGCGCCCATTTTGAGATAAATTGTCTCAGAAAAAGTGCCATTCGGCCAACTATCAATCCGAAGTTTGCCGGACAGCAACATACAGCCGGCCAATTTAGTCTTCGGAGAGGACCTCGCCAAGCGTATCAAGGAGATGGATGATGAGGCAAAGACTGTGGGCTTGATCAAGCAATCGGTGGTCAGCAAGTTCCCAAAGAGGAAGTGCCCCTACACGGTCAAACGTGGGGCTTCCTGCCAGGGGCCGGGTACAACGGGATCCACCAGGTACCAAGGAGGTAGGTGCACCTGGTTCTCATGTGCACATATCAAATGTGACACAACTAATAGTTGGGGATAGATTACATTTGTTCCTGGAGGAATGGAAGCAAATTACCTCAGATCCGTTTATACTGAGTGTTATTGAAGGGTTTCGAATTGAGTTTAATCAAAATTGTGATTTGCCCATCCAGCAGGTTTGTGGGAGAACTTTTCAGTTTTCATTAACAGAACAGATGGAGGTTCAGGCTGAGCTTGATAGCTTATGTGATAAAGGTGTAATTGAAAAGTCGGTTCACCAACTCCATCAATTTGTGTCTAATATTTTTCCCAGGCCAAAAAAGAATGGGGGATGCAGAATTATTCTGGATCTGACAAGTATTAACCATTTTGTACAGAATAGACATCTTAAGATGGAAACGTTTGTCACTGCCAAGCAGCTGGTTTCCAGAGGATGCTATATTGCAACTATAGATCTTAAAGATGCGTATTACTCAGTGGCTGTTCATTTGCAGGATAGAAGATATTTGAAATTCACCTGGATGGATCAACTATGGCAATACAAGGCACTGCCTAATGGTTTATCTTCAGCTCCTAGAGTATTTACAAAGTTGTTAAAGCCTATACTAGGCATGCTGAGAGGCCAGGGTCATGTGCTCATGGCTTATCTCGATGATATCTTGATTGCAGGGCAATCCAAGAAGACAGCTGAAGCATCGGTGGCAGTTGTTCAATCCACTTTTGAAAGATTGGGCTTTATTATCCATCCAGAGAAATCCAAATTGATACCTGTTACAATAATTGACTATTTGGGGTTCACAATTGATTCATGGTAGTGACTCTGCCGAGGGAGTAAAGGGTTCAGCTAGTTGACAGCTGTATCAAGCTAATTGACGAGCAGCAGCCTTCAATTAGACAGGTCTGCTTTGAAAATTTGTGGCAGCATTTCCGGCAGTCCAATATGGGCCTTTGCACTACCAACAGTTACTGAGGGCAAAGGAACAGGCACTCAGGATTCATTCGGTTCATTATAATAGACCCATGCAGTTATCAGCAGAGGCTGTTGATGATTTGCAATGGTGGATTCAGCATGTGTCCAGTAGTTCGAGCAAAGTAGTGCTTGAGCAGCCGTCCATGATCTTGCAGTCAGTGCACTCGGCTGGGGTGCCACAGATACGAGTTCCAGCTGTGGAGGCCGATGGACTGAGCAAGAGGCATCGCTTCTGCAGACATGGGGAATTAACTACTTAAAGCTTTTAGGAGCTTTTTATGGACTTAAGGCTTATTGCTCTAACAAAAGTAACCTGCATGTTCAGCTTCAGATTGACAACACTACGGCAGTGGTGTATATTAATCACATGGGTGGAATCAAGTCGGTATCCTGTGACGAATTGGCTAATCAAATTTGGGCCTGGTGTATTGATAAAAATATTTAGCTTTCAGCTATTTATCTACCAGGTAGATTCAACGTTGTAGCAGACGCCAGGTCACAAAATTTCCAGAACACAGAATGGATGTTGAACCAGGAGGTGTTCAATCATATGTTAGTTACATATGGAATGCCAGATATCAATTTGTTTGCATCCAGGCTTAACCATCAGCTGCCTAAATATGTTTCATGGGAACCAGACCCGGGCGCAGTTGCAGTTGATGCTTTCTCGCTACATTGGGGTGGTATGTTTTTATATGTTTTCCCACCATTCTGCCTCATAGGTCGGTGTCTGCAAAAAATCAAGCAGGATGCCACATCGGGGGTGCTGGTAATACCTAATTGGCCGACTCAAGCGTGGTTCCCTTTGATGTTACAGTTAGCGATCAAACCACCTTTGGTGGTTCCCAAGCGAAGTAATCTACTGGTGCAACCGGTAACAGGAGAAAGTCATCCGTTATGTGACCATATTGATTTGTTAATTTGCAGGTTTTAAGAAGGCTATACCTGGGGCGAGGACTGTCTGGGCGAACTGTGGACATGCTCACTGCAGCCTGGAGAAAGAGTACTCAAAAGCAGTATATTAGTTATGTAAAAAAATGGGAGCAATATTGTGTACAAAATAATATTGACTATTGTACTGCAGGTATTGTGGATGTTTTAGAGTTCCTGTCTACACTCGACTATGATGAGGGGCTCAGTTATAGTGCCATTAATACAGCTAGAAGTGCTTTGTCCTCGTATCTTTTGGTGGGGTCAGGGAACGATCCTATTGGTTCTCATCCTCTCATAGCTCGATTATTAAAGAGGTAATAATGGGGCATTTGGATAGCAGTAAAATAATGAGTCCAAGTCAACATGGATTTATGAAAAGGTAATCATGCTTGACTAATCTTCTGGAATGTTTTGAGGATGTGACAAGTAAAATTGATGAAGGGGTGCCAGTGGATGTAGTGTATCTAGACTTTCAGAAAGCCTTTGATAAGGTCCCACACGGTAGACTGGTGACTAAAATTAGAGCACATGGTATTGGGGGTAGGGTGTTGACGTGGATAGAAAATTGGTTGGCAAACCGGAAGCAAAGTGTAGGAGTGAACGGGTCCTTTTCAGAATGGCAGGCCGTGGCGAGTGGAGTGCCACAAGGCTCGGTGTTAGGGCCGCAACTGTTTACCATATATATTAATGATTTGGAAGAGGGAATTATGAGCAACACTAGCAAGTTTGCGGATGACATAAAGCTGGGTGGCAGTGTGAACTGTGATGAGGATGTTAGGAGGTTGCAGGGTGACCTGGACAGATTGAATTAGTGGGCAGATGCGTGGCAGATGCAGTATAATATAGATAAATGTGAGGTTATCCACTTTGGCGGCAAAAACAAGGGGGCAGATTATTATCTCAATGGGGTTAGGTTAGATAAGGTGGAGGTACAGCGAGACCTGGGTGTCCTTGTACTGGGTGTCACTGAAAGTTGGCGTGCAGGTACAGCAGGCAGTGAAGACAGCTAATGGAATGTTGGCCTTCATAAGAGGATTTCAGTATAGGAGTAAAGAGGTTCTTCTGCAGTTGTATAGGGCTCTGGTGAGACCACATCTGGAGTATTGTGTATAGTTTTGGTCTCCTAATTTGAGGAAGGACATCCTTGTGATTGAGACAGTGCAGCGTAGGTTCACGAGATTGATCCCTGGGATGTCGGGAGTGTCATATGAGGAAAGATTGAAAAGACTAGGCTTGTATTCACTGGAGTTTAGAAGGACGAGGGGAATCTTATAGAAACATATAAAATTATAAAAGGACTGGATAAGCTAGATGCAGGAAAAATGTTCCCAATGTTGGGCAAGTCCAGAACCAGGGGCCACAGTCTTAGAATAAAGGGGAGGTCATTTAAGACTGAGATGAGCAAAAATCTTTTTTACCCAGAGTTGTGAATTTATGGAATTCCCTGCCACAGAGGGCAGTGGAACCCAAATCACTGGATGGATTTAAGAGAGAGTTAGATAGAGCTCTAGGGGCTAGTGGTTTCAAGGGATATGGAGAGAAGGCAGGCACGGGTTATTGATAGGGGACGATCAGCCATGATCACGATGAATGGCGGTGCTGGCTCAAAGGGCCGAATGGCCTCCTCCTGCACCTATTTTCTATGTTTCTATGTAACCTTCCAATAGCAGCTTATGTTAGTCGCAAAGTGGATCTCTGGGTATAGTTTGTAGAGCGCACTTTTATGTTATGCAGATCTACAGGATGAATCTCAACAGAAACCACTGTTATGTTTTTCAGACCTTCCTCGCACGTGCACAGAAGGAAAAGACTGATGGTCTCATCCTCGGGGCGGTTATTTTGAGACTCCCGCTGCACATAAAAGATCTAACAGGGAATGTTCTTCTCACCGAAAGCCAACCAAGCTCTTAAAATCCTCACGCACACATGCATGCCCTTGAATCTTCCGCTTTTGTTTGTTCTGGTGTTGTGTCAGATTAGTCCTGAGAAGCACCTTGTTGTTATGATCATTGAAATAACAATTTAAAAAACCTAACCAGGTCCTTAGACTTCAGGTTAAATACAAGATTCAGCTCCTGATTCGTAGCCCTGCAAATTATAGCTCTTCCAGTTATCATTCAGGTATTTTCCCCAAACATGGAAGGACACTCGTCTGCACCATCTTTTCAGAAAATAATAACAAAATCCCACCATTTCTTTTCTCTCTTCCATTTTCTAATCTTTCTACCAATTAACTTAAATCACGGGCCTCTCTACTAATATGATAGATCCTTCCTGTTGACACTATCTCAGGTGATGAGTGGACATCCACTCCATCTGTTCCTCTACACTTCTCAGCATCCTACCATTTATTGTGTATTCCCTTTTCCTTGTCTGTCCTTTCACAACTGCTTTGCCACATTATGTAGGTATGTATGTTACAATACTTACCTTCAGCAGCTCTGCAGTTCTGCCACTGGCCGTGTGCGCGATTTTGGCGCGTTTGAGGGGGGGGGGGCGGGGTTAAAACACGATTTTCTCTTACCTTGTCCTGGATTATATTTTGTCGGAGTCCAATTGTTTGCTGAAGAATCGTTCCGACGGCCATTCTGTGTCTTTTTTTTAATCGCCCGACAATTTCAACACTGGAGTCATTTTAAAACCAGCTTCTAAAGCCGTAAATGTCGACAACGGGGACGGATTTCATGTAGGTGACAGGTAAAAGAAAGTTGTTTATTTTTATGTATAAAAGTGTTTCTTAAGATGCCTTTAGTTCACTTTTTAAGTTGCGAAACGGCGATTTAGTCCCCATACGAACCGGCATGCCGATATGGGGGTATAAATCACCACAACCTCAACATTCCAAATGGTCCCGTTCCAGTAAAACCCACTCGCAAGTTGATTTAAATGGACATTAATTTACAGGTATTAAACATTAAATTCCTTCCATTTGGCCAATAAATCCATGACAATGAGATTTAAAAAACATGTTTTATTGTGAATTCTTGTGTGAATGTTATTTGGACACTTAGGCTATTTAAAAATGTTAATCTATTCTTAAGAAATTGATAGATGTTTAGATCTAGTAATTGAATTTTGTAATTAGCTACAATTAGGTAACTAACTAATTATATGCTTTAATTTCAAGTCATCTAAGTAAGATTGTTTCATATTTGTTTCAGAATGCTTCAATCTATAATAACTGAAAATGTATTTCATTTCTCTTAATTTTTAATAAAGTTATAGGCTTTTGACTGTCCTCGATCACAGCTTTTGTGTTCAATCAATGGAAAAGCAATAGGGAACAAGATGCTTATTTCCGAGTATGAAAATGGCCATAACTTTTTTAATACTGAAGATATGAAAGTGAATTAGGTGTCAAATTATACTTCTTTTTATGCTTTATCGGATGGGATAAATTAGACTTGAATTTTAAAATCTCAAAATTTTGTAACATTGCTACATTATGTTCACATAATCAGCCCATTAATCCTGAAGCCCAGAACGTTCTCACTGAACTATTAATAATATTAAAAATACTTACCAATCAACTCGAGCAACTGCACACAATCTTGTTTTATTTTCTCTAAATAGTTAAGTACTTTGATTGGATTGAGTGAAACTATATTCAAATACAATAAAAAGGACAGCTTATTTGACAATTAACATAATTGGAAGGATTGCTCATCATCCATTTCAAAATATGTATAATTTAAAATATTGCATTTTAAACATGTAAACTGTCAGATGAAATCTTAATGCCCCTTTCTATTAGTATGGTGATATTTGTTCAGATTGCTCCACACTTTATAACAAGCCTGTAAGTCAACTTATCATTTGTATTAAATAAAAAGGTTATAGTTCACCTTCATTGTCTAATACCTACTTCCATGTACGGGTCTGTCTGCAGTATAAAAGTTGGACCCCTGGCTTGGTTTAACAGGCACGGCTTGTTAGTGCAAGTAACCAGGGGTAGCATGTGGAGACTGCATTGTCCCCTAGGAGGGGGCTGAACATCTGAGACAAGAGGATGCAAATCAGCTCGATTTATCTTGCCTGGTTGAGGAAGGTTCTTAGTAATGGCCCAAAGCCGACTGAATTGATCTCCGTCAAAGGAATGAAAGAGCTAATAGTCAAATCTATTATAGTTTACAAAATGGAGTTGTTCTTCTTCTAATACAAAAGCATGGTCTAGTAGAACAAAAGAATGGCTCGGTGCCAAGTCTGAATGACTTTGCAAATTATATGGAACACAATATGGAGGACAGGTAGCTTTTTTAATCAAGACATTAAGATGGAAATCTGCGTAATAACGTGAGATAACATGAGATAACGTGACGCTGCAGAGATAAGCAATAATTTGTTATTGGATGAGCTTGTTTTGTTCCCAGCTTTTTCTATATTCCGAAAGACTAGAATATTTCAATCATGCCATATTCAGACTTGGTAGGTGTGTTTTACTGAAAAGAAAAATGTATAACTACAGTAATTCCTCTTTGTTCTGCGAGTGGAGCCCGAGAAGCACTAAGCAATGTTTGTGCTCTTTGTAGATATCGCCACTCCCGTCTGACGATATTGATTAAAGATTGGCTTGGTTTACCTTTAACCAGTTTGTAGTTGTCTGCTTTTCAGAAACGAACTTTGACAGAAGGGTGTGAAAAATTCAGTGCGGGCCCTCCAGCTGAAGCATATCCTCCGTGCTGCTCGCCACACGGAACAGCAACGCTTCCTCCTGACCAATGATCCTTTGGCGGAGCAAGAAAGGCCACTCCTGCGAAATGCAATGGGCTGACGTGTAGTATGCAACGGAGCGGATCGTGGGCATTTTTTTCGTCCATTTCAGTAACCGGAACCTACCCGACCCGACCCGACTTGCAGTGTAATCAACGTTGCGGGAGAACAGTTTGTGTGTGCGATATAGGGTTAGATTCATAATTCTGTTAGTTCATAATTCTGTTAATTCTTTTTAAAGAATAAAATGTTTATAAATTTTGACTGGTAATTTTCTTTTTTAATGTTTTTTAAATCATTTTTTTTTAAATGGCTCATATGCTGTGTTTGAGTTGATTTGACTTCTGAGTCACGTGAGTGACTACGTGAAGAAGGCCGTCCGTCTGCGTGCGTGTCATTACGTCTGAAAGCTATGCGCCAACGACTGACTGGCAGGCGCGCTGCGTCCTTCCAGCGGTAAGTTTAAAAAACTGCAGGTAAGTGCAGGTTGTATATTGCAGGTATTATATACGTATGATATTAAATTGCATGATTCTGCCTTAATATTCATTGCTTCATCTAATAAATCTAGAGTTAGACTTTGATATCCTTGTATACGTTTTTTCAAGTTGTATTTAATTGTAACTGTTGAAATGATAAAACATTTCCCATTTCATACAAGTCTCCAATCCTTTTAATTCCTAATCTTTCCCAATGGATATACGTTCTGTCAGTGAGAGATGGTTTAAATTAGGGATTATTTACTATTGGAGATAAAGCGATAAGTTTCTTAATTTCAAAGTTAGTTTTATTTGTTTCCAATATCGAATTTTATTGTGGATAATTGGGTTCTTCTTATATGTTGTGTTGTTTAATTTTATCGGGGAGAAGAGGATCGCTCCTATATTAAAAGGAGAACAATCCTCTTTCTCCATTCTGCCTGTTGGGCAGAGCTGTCCAACCAAAAAATTATATTTTTAATATGTACTGCCCAGTAGTAGTATAAAAGGTTCAGAAGTGTCAGTCCCCCAGATTCTTTAGGTTTACACAGGTGTTTTCTTTGGATTCTGTGTGATTTGTAGTCCCATATGAAGTTTGTAATATTGGAGTCTAATTTTTTTAAGAACATTTTTGGTAGGTTGGTATTGATTGAAATAGATATATTTGTGGTAGAAAAATCATTTTTATAGCATTTAATCTACCTATTAAAGACATTGGTAAGGTTTTCCAGAATTTAATCGACGCATTTAATTTAGTTAGTAAAGGCATAAAATTTGCATTAAATAGTGATTTATATTTTCTAGTAATTTTTCTGTTGCAATTTTAAATGGAAATTTTAACAGGTGTGTCGAGTCTTGGGGTTTTAACGCCATAATTTCACTTTTATTCCAATTTATTCTGTATCCTGAAAAGGAGCCAAATTCCTCTATTAAATTTAGTATATTTGGTATACTAACTTGCGAGTTTGTAATGTATAATAATACGTCGTCTGCGTATAGTGAAATTTTATTATTTGAATCTTTGGTATTATATCCCCGGATAGTCGGATGGCTTCTTATACTTTCTGCTAGAGGCTCTATCACCAAGGCGAATAGCAGGGGTGATAATGCACACCCCTGTTTATTGCTCCTTGATAAATGAAATTTTAAAGATAACATATTGTTAGTAAGTATTCTGGCTGTCGGCTTGTCATATAATAATTTTATCCATGAGATAAAATTCTCTCCCATGTTAAATTTTTGCAATACTTTATACATATATTGCCATTCTACTTGATCAAATGCTTTTTCTGCATCCAATGAAATAATTGATACATTTTCTTCTTCAGTTTTTTGTGAATACATTATATTTAACAAGCGTCTCAAATTGTTGGCTGAGTATCTTTTAGGTATAAACCCCATTTCATCCGGGTTTATTAGTTTACTAACGTATTTACTCAGTCTTCTCGCTAAGATTTTTGCTAGTATTTTCTGATCTGTATTTAAGAGTGCTATAGCTCTATATGAACCTGGTTCTTCTAGATCTTTATTTTTTTTGTTATAAGTGTAATTGTTGATTCAGCTAATGTTTCTGGTAGTGTATTTTCTTTAAAGGCATGAATATATAATTTTTGTAGGCGCGGAGATATTATCTCATGGAATCTTTTGTAGAATTCATTACTAAAACCATCTGGTCCTGGTGTTTTGCCATTTTTCAGCGAGTTTATTGTTTCATCTATTTCTTTAAGTGTAATCTGAGCTCCTAACTCCTCTTGTTCCAACAAAGTAAGTTTTGGAAGGTTACACTTATCTAAGAAATTTGTAATTTTAATGTTATCTGCTACGGTTTTAGATGTATATAAACCTATATCGTTATTATGTGCTTCCCCTTTTGCCAACTTGACGCCATTTAGATAGTGCTGGAATAGGTGCAGGAGTACTAGTTGCCTCATGGCAACATCATTGTAAAAATCTTCTCAAGAGCATTTTCTTTCTACCTCTCTGTTATTTAATGCAGATTAAGAACATATTGACTGCATGATATTTTCTGTAATTTCAGATGTCGACAGTGTGTCCAGAATACTCGCCAACATGATCTCCCACACCAAACTGCGGAGTATTTGTCAAATAACTGCCGTCTTATGTACATTGTGTGAAATTGTGATTTGTTAGCTGCGCAAAACAATGCAAATGGTGATTTATTTATTATTGTATCTACGTTGGACGTTTGCTCTTTGGTGTAAGCAGGGGTGGGGCTATCATTGTGTTACATACGTTGAATTGTACATCACTTTCACTGGTTAGCTGATATGCTGAACACTGCAACCCTGTATATCTCGTGCACAGAATAATGTGAATTATGTAAATCTTACTATGCATGTCAGAAATAAAGTGTTAACCATGTTAATGGATTTCTATTATGAATTATTTAAAATTGAGTGGGTTGGTGCAATATGCTGCTAATGTGTCGTTATCAGATATTCAGTGTTAAAAAGAGAAATAAATCACAATAAAAGCAAAATGATGTTCCTTCCACAGCGTGCAGGCAGTCTGGCCCGGATCAGCACGGCTGAGACACCAAAGTGAAGTTGCGGGGAGGTTTACAATGTTTTTTTTATTTAATGTTGTCCCTTGTCTAGTCTGAAATAAAGTTCACCATTGGATATAAAAATCGGAAGAAATGTAAATGTGTGTGTTATATTATTATATACATCTATATCACATTCATGTATGTGTGTTCTTTCCAGCACAATCTAATCAGTTGTATGCTCGCTGAATAAAACCATCCTTAAGTTATACATCATTTGTAAATCTTGCTTAAACAAATTTAATTTTGTGAAATACTTAATTTAGATAACCCCACCATTACAGACAGATCTCATTCCACTCTCTGGCTATTGGGAAGACCGGACCAATTTTATTGTTGAGAAACAACTCCATAGACACAAAAACATTAAGTAACATTCCAGGGCTAGAGCAACTGGAATCTTCATATTGCTATTATTTTCCCAAATACTGCAGTTGTGAACAGTGTGATTAGATGACTGAATTACAGAGTGCAAGTGTAATACAAAATCAACTCAAACGCAGCATATGAACCATTTAAAAAGATATGATTTAAAAAACATTAAGGTCAAAATTTATAAAAAATTTATTCTTTAACAAGAATTAACAGAATTATGAACTAACAGAATTATGAATCTAACCCTATATCACACACACAAACTGTTCCCCCGCAAGTTGATCACACTGTGAGTCGTGTCGAGTAGGTTCTGGTTACTACAAAATCAACTCAAACACAGCTTATGAGCCATTAAAAAGAAATTATTTAAAAAACATTAAAAAAGAAAATTAACAGTCAAATTTTATTCTTTAACAAGAATTAACAGAATTATGAACTAACTGAATTATGAATATAACCCTATATCACACACACAAACTCTTCCCCCGCAACGTTGATTACACTGTGAGTCGGGTCGGGTCGGTTCCGGTTACTGAAATTGACGAAAAAAATGCCCACGATCCGCTCCGTTGCGTACTACATGTCAGCCAATGGCATTTCGCAGGAGTGGCCGATCTTGCTCCGCTATAGGATCTTTGCCCATGACCGTACTATGTGTTTTGCGTAGGAATAGGCCATCTTGTTCCGTTATAGGATCTTTGCTCCTGACCACGTGAATGCGAACTGTTGCCGCTGCAATCGAACCTCTCCATCTGATTTGGCGCCTTCCTCGATCCGTTCGGTCATAGAGCTTTCAATATCACCACCTCCAGCTATCCCCGCTTATTTGATCATTGAGAGAAAATAGCCCGTCTTCCCATCCCGCCACCAATCTCACCAAGGTTAAAGGGGGGGGGCCGGCAGCGCGACCGAGCGGCCCGACTTAGAAACATGTTCACAATCTGTTTTAATACAGCAGCGGGGCGGAAGGGATCGAAAGCACGGTCCCAACTCCACAGATCCTGGAGTGTCGAGCAAAGCCAAAGCACGATGGGTCACTCGAAGCCTTTAATCCACACCCCCTCAGACCTGGAGGCCGTAGCTGCTCGGGCGAGGCGGGGATAGTCTTACCAGAGGGGCACTTCTAACCCTGTCCTCACACCATCTCTCGGGGTAGGCCATCTCCGGCTCTGCGCGCATGTGTGTGTGTTGGGAGGGGGTGCTAAGGAAAGGAGGTAATTAAACAGGGCTTCATCAGCAGCAAAGCACATCACAAAAACAAAAACGCGAGCAGTTACGCTGTCGCAGTCCTCCTCAGGAGGGATCATAAAACAAAAAAAGCTGCCAGCTTGGTGTAGTTAAAGGCAGTATTGAAAATGAATTTGAGTCTATCTTGAGTTGGGAATTACAATGTGTTGTTGTTAAGTGTCCGAGCAATGTTTTCACAATGTTTTCAGAGGAGCTGTCATTGCACCTGAGATTTCAAGCGTCTCCCAACCCCCTCCCATCCCCAAGTGCACTTTGGCCTCAACACTGCAATATAACATGACCGGTTCTCGCTATCCCATTTAACCCTGAGGACTCCCCCCCCCCCCCCCCTTTATTTACAACGGCGAGCGATGCTAAATTTGGAGAGATTTCATATTCCTGCTTTGCTTTACTAAGTTGTCACCGTGAAATATTCTGTGGATTCTAAATAAAACTATATTGGTCAATGCTTTGCTCAAGTACAAATGACGGAGAGCTGCATTCTGCGAAGATCACGTCAAATACTAAGTATGTTCTGCACACGTATTGAAACATTTGTTTTGGAAACAAGGCGTTAAACTTCAGGAATGAGACTTACCCTCCCGCGCGAAAAACATCCGCAGCTCGCGTCCTATTTCCGCAAACCCAAGCCCATCGATCGTCTTCGGAACGAACGGCGTTAATCGTCCAGTTTTAAAACAACATCCACCGACGAGTTCAGGCTTCGTCCTGATTTTTGTATTAACCACGGTGCCTCGATGTTTATGAGATCCTGAATACGCCTACCTACATCTATATTACTAGAACTCTGTTCTTGACCGGTTTTGGCTTTCTTTGCTGCGGTTTCCGAGAGTACGCCGCCACCTACCGCCTTCATTTTTGGCCACCTCGCTCAGAGCCCCCCTCCGCCGCATGTGTGCCGAGGATTTTTCCCGTCGATGAAAATTGACAGATATATTAATGTTTTTACAACATTCCCCATTCTCTCTGCTGCCCCTGCTGGAGGGAGGGGGAGGAACTATAAAACCAGGAAGTGGTGTGCCTCAATCAGTCTCTGCAAGTGGTGTGCCTCAATCAGAGCTTTGAATGACACTGACAAATGTCTACAGCACTGTGAGTACCCTTAATTTGGTTTGAAAATGAAAATATGGTTAGAGGTAAAAAAGCACTGCCTGCAAATGGTTGTTTGGGTTTGGGTTGAAGTAAAAAGGCACTCTCTCCCCCCCCCCCCTCCCTCTCCTCCTCCATCTCCTCTCCCCCCCTCTCCTCCCCACCATCCCTCCCCTAAACCCCTCCCCTCCACACCCCTACCCCCTCCCTGCTCCCCACCTCTCCCCCGCCCCTCATCTCACCCCCCTCAGCCCCTCTCCTCCCCCCTCTCTCTCCTCCCCTCTCTCTCCCCCCCCTCTCTCTCTCTCCCCCCCTCCCTCTCTCTCTCCCCCCCTCCCTCTCTCTCTCCCCCCTCCTCCCCTCCATTAGCGTGAGTGCGGGAGGGGGGGGGGGGGGGTAGTTAGTGTGTGATGCTGCATGCCGCCTCCCCCCCCCCCCCCCCCCACCCCACAACCGCACGTTGGGGGAACAGACCCAACGGGTCTGCACTTGGTCTAGTATTATATATAGGGTATTGGTAATATATGTTTACCACCCCCACCTTGTTCCTCGGAGGGGAGAGGGGAGAGGGGAGAACCCTGTTTAGAAAACCTCTAAAACCTACCCGAGAGCGAGGGGGAAAACACCTTTCACGGCCTCCCTTGGTTCCCAGAATTCACGCAGAAGGGCGGTTACCTCTAGGTGCTAATTTCTGCAGCTCACTAACTCTTCTCCAAAGCTAAACCACCCCTCCCCCTTCCCCGTAGCCGACTGCTCCTTGATGCGCTGCGGCCACACAAGGCCCGCCGCCTCCTTCGCCTTTCCCCTCGGGCTTTTGGTTGGGAGGAGCAGCCGGGCGCGCGGGTAATGGCGCCAGGCGCGCGTGTGAGAACCTGGGCCTGTCCGGCACCGCCTTCGCCTCCCTCTCCCTCTCTGCCGCTGGTGGCGGCTTAAACCGAGAACGGGTGAAGAGCACCAGATGGTGGAGCTCTGCGACCGCCGCTGGGCTGGACCGGGACCGTTATCGTTGCGCTGGCTTTACGCTCCCACAGCCCGTCACTGCGCACTTCTGACGCCGCCGCGCCTCCCGACAGCGCCCGCGCGGGGCGTGCACCTCGCGCCGCCGCGTGGCTTCGCACGCACCACGGGTATTCGACAGCCCGCACTCCCCTGGGCGCGCGGCCGTGGGGGCGGGGGCGCGCCCCGAAGAGCCCGCGCCGGCCAGGGGCAACAGCGGGCGGAAAGTCGCTGCAAAAAGCGCGCAACGCTAGGGTGCGGGCGGAACCTGAGCACGGCAGGGGGATGGAGGAGAAGAAAGGCAAAGAGAACTTCAATTGTTCCCAATCACCACTTCTTGCATGGGGGAGCATGACAAAAACCTCCTCGTGGCGATCCCCGGAAGCGATGACACGATGTGATACGTCGGGCGACTAATTCTGTCAATATGTTGGATTACGACAGAAGCCAACAGCGAGCTATACGTGGTCTGACACACGAGCGAGCAGGTGAAGCGGGAAGCATTGCAATGACTCGCAGCGTTGATTTGCTGCATATGCCGGTTAAAGTTTGTCCGGCGCTTCATAGTGTTCGCACAAATTGGATGGGCAGACTCCATTCCGATCGCCAAAGTCACCGCAGAGCACACCTAGGAGATGCATTCTAAACTTTCTTTTGACATTCCTACACGGAAACTACAAGACGTATTTGCTTGCAAATAATTGTGGACGTAGAGCGCTTTGACATGCACTGGAGCCACGAAAATACCAAATAAAAGCACGGTGGGCTGATTAGACTTAACCTAGATACAATTATGTATCATATGTAACAGGGACATTCTTTAACTGGGTATTTCCATACATAAGATCTACATTATGCTTTAGCAGGTCATTTATTTTTTAACACCAGTAATTGGAAAAGACTTGGAGCGAGTTAGAATAAAATGGATCAGAACAGTTTGTTGTATATCTTCAATTAAACTATTATCGAATAAAACACCACGCTGTAACATCATTGCGTCGGCAATGTTCCGAAAACGCTTTAAGGATGACACCATTCTCATGCAACATTCCAGCATATAAATCTATCCAGGTGATTAGATTTGAATAGATAAGACCAAGAATCCGTCAGTCTTATGCCCTTATTCATCTCAAGCATTTTGAAATGTTAATTAACTCACACCTATGGGTTTCACCATTGGCCCATTCTTAGTCACGTGTGTGACCAAAAATATGAAAAATTATGGAATACATCTCTTCTAATTCTGAAAGCATTACATGTATATTGTTTTGTACTGTATATATGATTCTTATTTTGTTCTAAGTTTATCAAGTGAAATATTTATGCTATGCTGACAATGTTTGTTTAGGGTCAGAGGTCAAATTTGACTGGTCATGTGTCTGACTCCTCACGGAAGCAATTTTTTCATAATTCAGTTTTATCTTACAAACTCTTGTGAATTTAAAAAAGCTAGAATGTTCATATTTTTAGCAGGCATGCATTATAGTTCTGTAGGAAAATATCAATGAATAAGATTAATCTCTTACAAGATTTTTTTAATGTATTTCTTTATGTGATGCCATTTGGTAACGTGTGTGACATTTGGTTCACTTTCCAAAGAATGGCCCTTACAAACTCTGTGAATTTAAAAAAGCTAGAATGTTCATATCTTTAGCAGACATGCATTATAGTTCTGTAGATAGGAAAATAGGAATGAATAAGATTAATCTCTTTCAAGAATGTTTTAATGTATTACTTTATGTGATGCCATTTCGTAACGTGTGACATTTTGGTTCACTTTCCAAAGAATTTGTGATATTGAACATTCATATCATAGGATCAAGTTCCCCCCCCTAAATGTTATTCAAAGCCATTCATCACCATTAAAATAAGAATGAGAAGTTTGGTTTAGAGATACAGCTTGGAAACAGGCCATTTGGTCAATTGAGTCCATACCGACCATCGATCACCTGTGCACACTAGTTCTACATTATCCTACTTGCTAAGGCAATTTTACATAGGTTGATTAACCCACAAAGCCACACGTCTTTGTGGTGTGGGATGAAACTGGATCACGGGAAAGAAACCAGAGTCCAGGGGCAATGTGCAAACTCCACTCAGACAGCATCCAAGGTCAGGATTGAACCCTGGATTCTGGATGTGTGAGGCAACGGCTGCCATCTGCACCACTGTGCTGCCTACAGGGAGGCGGCTAATTAGCTAACCTTCCATCGCTTAGTCCTATATTTCCTTGCATCTTTTTTCTCTCCCTGTGGCTACTTCCACCAAAATCCCTCCTTCTGGCTTTACATTTCACTAATCCTCTTCCATTTATCTGACACCCTCTTGTCTCCTTTTCACCTCTAGTCTTTGTCTCCATCCCCACCCATCTACCAATAATTCACCCTCACCTGTATCTGCCTATCACTTGCCAGGTTTTTCCCCAGACCCACCTCTCTTTTCTTGTTTTCTCCCTCCTACTCCACCAGCCTGAAGAAGAGTCCCAACTCTAAATGTGATCTGTCCATTCCCTCTACAGCTGCTGCCTAACCTGCCAAGTTCCTCCAGCACTTAGGTTTTGCTCAAGATTCCAGCATCTGCTGTTTCTTGTGTCTCCAGCTCTTTTAGTCTGCTCCATCAATCAATATGATCCTGGACAATCCAATCTTGAACTCAGTACCACTCCCGTTCTCTGTCTATTTATCAACTGAATTTCTTGATGTTTAATGACGTTAAAGTATGTCAGTGACACCAAATGTGCCTTCTGGAAAATTACAGGGATTACCCACCTAATGAATGAGGATTTTCTCCCCATCTTCACCTGAACCAATCCATCTCTAGTGCTAGATAGATCCACTATCAAAAACATACTGTCAGCATACATTCTATCAACCTCCACTGAATAATCTCACATCCCTCTATAACTCAATGAGTATAGACCCAACCTGCTCGACTTTGTTTGTACATCAGTTCCTTAATTCCAGGAGTTGGCTAGTCTGTATAGTTGCATCAAAATTGCCCTAATTTTTTACTCCATATCTATTGCAATAAAGGCCAACATTCTATTAGCTTCCCAATAACATGATATACCTCCATGCTAATTTCTTGTATTTCATGTACAAGGACCCACAAATTCCTTTGTACCACAGCATTTTGTTGGACGTGTTCACTTATTATAATAATTATTTTCAATTCTATCTTCAAAAATGGATACTCACATTTTCTCCCATTATATTTCATCCACTAGTTACCTATTGCCAATCTGAAAATGATTAATTCATCATGATTCTATTTTCTGTTAGTTAGCCACTGCCCCATTCCTGCTGCTGTATTATCCCTCCTAACTGTTATGTGGCATCTAATAGAATGTGTTCTGGAAATCCAAACACATTACATTTATTCCTCCTCCTTTATATATCCAGCAGCTACATATTCAAAAACAATTAGTCACACACATTTTTCTTTTCATAAAATACTGTTGGCTTTCCTTCATTACCTTATGAGTTTCAAAATGTTCAGCTGTGTTTTATCCAGTTTTGCTTTGAGTCAGACACAAAAAGCTAGTGTAACTCGGCGGGTCAGGCAGCATCTCTGGAGAAAAGGAAGAGATGATGTTTCGAGTTGAGACCCTTCTTCACACTGAGAGTCAGGGGAGAGGGAAACTAGAAATATGAAAAGGTGCATGGAATAAATGAATGGAAGGTATGCTAAAGGTAGCGATGTTACAAAGCCTACCTTCAGCAGCACGACAGATCTGCCACGGGCTGTGTACGCGACTTTGGCGCCTTTGGGGGGGAGCAAGATTAAAATGCAGGTTTGTATCGCTTGTTGGAGAGGGATTTCCTCGGGCTGCTAGTCGATGAAGAAAAATCGATCGGACTTCCATTCCCGTTTTTTTTTTTTTTTAAATCGCCGTACAATTTAACAGTTGGATTAAAATAAAAGTTGACTTCGAACGCCCTCAACGCCTTCAACGTGACGGATCGTAATAACCGGGCAAAACAAAGGGTAAGTCATTTGTTTTACATATAATCTTGCTTCTTGGGCTGGCTTTAATCTAGTTTTACGTTGTGAAAATGTTATTTGGGCCCTGTACGATTCGGCAGTGTCTTTCCTGCCGATATGGAGTTCAAATTCACCACAACCGCATATTCCAATCGATCGTGTTCCAGAAACACCCACTCATTTTTTTTGGACAATTATGTCCTAAGAGCATCTAAATTGTCTATATTTTGTGTAATTGTCAATCCATAGTCAATATTTTTATACTAAATATCCACAACTGGGATATTGTGCAAAAAAATAATGATTTGATTATATTGAGTGGATGTTTCTAGACTAATTTATGGGAATTAAACATTAAATTCCTTCCATCTGGCATATGTTCATGACAGTGCGATTTAAAAATCATGTTATATTGTGAATTCTTGTGTGAATGGGATTAGTTTGTTATTTGGATGCTTATGCTAATTTAAAAATATATAATGTTCTTAAGAAATGGAATCTACAGGACATTCTTAATGGGAAAGTAGTGGGCAGAAAAGCATGTCATGCGTGGTTTGCAGAACAAAAAGTTGTAGTTTACAATGCCAAAATTGAAAAGTTGAGGAAAAACAAGGTGTACAGAGTTGCTTATTGGTTACAATCTGAGGGGTATGATGCTACTGATTATGATATGCCAGTGTACTAGCTAGTAACTGATCTTCTCCATAAAGACTTGGTCTATTGCTAGAAATTGTAATTTATTTACCTATCTGTTACGGACTTACAGCATATAATACAATAATATTTAAGTTCTGATCTTGAGAATATCACATTTTTGAATTTTTAATGTGTGTTTATTACTATTTTCGTCACAAAGGTCAATTTTGTAATTAGCTACAATTAGGTAACTAACTAATTATATGCTTTAATTTCAGGTCATCCAAGTAAGATGTTATATATTTGTTTCAGAATGCTTCAATCTATAATAGCTGAAATTTTCATTCAGTTCTCTTGATTTTTAAGATAGTTATGGGCTTTTGACTGTCTTCGATCACAGCTTTTGTGTTATGTCATTGGAAAAGCAATAGGGAACAAGATGCTAATTTCCAAGTATGAAAATGGCCATAACGTTTTTAATACTGAAGATATGAAAGTGAATTAGGTGTCAAATTAAACTTATTTTTATGCTTTATCTGATGGGATAAATTACAGACTTGATATTTAAAATCTCAAAATTTTGTAACATTTTTTAAAGGACAAATAAAGCAGCAACGAAGATCAAGAAAAGACAGAGTCCACAATGGTCCATTGTTGGCTGTGGAGAATGTGATAACGAGTTATCCAGACAATGAAACTCAGCAGGATGACAGTGAAAATAGACTAAGATGGGAGAGGGATGGAGAGAGGGGATGTAAGAGTAACTGGAAGTTAGAGAAATCAGGCCTCATCTATGATAAACCAGGGGACCACCCATTCTCGAAAAAATGAGCACATCTTGAATGCCCTGCTAATTAAAACAATTTTGAACCTGGACCAGGCGCCATTACTTGCCCGAGCGCACAGAGTGCCGAGACGTCCCCCAAAGGTGGGTGACCGACCAAGAATAATGATAGTAAAGGTCCAATATGACCATGTATTGGATGACATGATGAGAAAAATTGGCAAAAGCAGAAATCTTGTATATGAAGGAGACAAGATTAGCGTATTCAGAGATTACCCTGTGGAAGTTGCTAAGAAAAGAGCGTTGTTCACAGAAACAAGAAGAATACTGAAGAACATAAAGAATCTGAGATATGGACTGCTATACCCCGCAACACTAAGAGTCAGTTACGAGAAGAAGGAATACTTCTTCATCAAGCACACGGAAGCATTTGAATTTGCCAAGAACATCGAGGACAAGATCGAAGATTGAAAAATATTCAACACTTAACACCTACCTGGATACTGCTATCTCGCAGAGAAGATATGGAACTCTAAACTTTAAACTATTATATTTAAGAGTTGCCTAAAATTCGCAATAAGAATTGGGTATATTTCCTGCAACGGATATATAATACTAACATTGTAGTACTAACCTCTAACAACTATTAATAATCAAGAATATTAACTAACACTAACTAATGATAATAAGATTATTTAGATTATTTAAGAATTAACTAAAAGTATGAAATATAAGTAAAGTGTGATTCAGGTATCTTATAATGAGAAATGTTTGGTGGCTCTCTCTGATGTTTTAGTTTTTGATTATTCTTTGATAAATGTTTATATTATACAAAACTAACATTTCAATTTGAGACTACTAATTATACCATTAATGGAATATAATCAATATTTCTTTCCCCCCCACAAATTGTATGCATCGAATTGGAAACTTTCCTTTCAAGGAAAGTACGGAGCTAGTATTTTTATAAACCAAAAGCTACGGAAGTCCATAGATGCTTAGCCACATTAGGGTGGCTATCACTAACTGCACTAATTGTAGTTGTAGTTGCTTTTCTTTTTTACTTTCCACACTTTTTTTTTGTTTTTTTTTGTGTTTTTTTTTGTTTATTTTATTAGAAGTTAATACAATACAAAACAATACAGTGGCACCTAATTTTAGGTGCCAACTATGTCATACCGTAATCCATTCCATGTACAACCTCTGGTTTTATGTTATGAGAAGGAAGTAAGCAAGACAAGAAAAAGAAAACAATAGAAAGGGGAAAGAGTGGAAAAATAGATGGTAGAAAGTAGAAAAATGTGAAGTGTGTATATAAAAAATAAAAATAAAAAAATAAAATAAAAAAGAAAAGGTGGAAAGTAGAAATAGAAGAGAAGACCCCTTAAAAGAGAATTTTTCAAATCTATATTCGGAGATGTAGATCTATCCACGTCATGAACTGAAATCAGCAATCCTTATGGTACCGCTGCATCACATGATTCCAAAAAGTCGATGATACTTTCCACACTTTACTAACCCTATTTGCTATCACCTTTTTTATCTTATATCATATTATATTTTGTATTTGGAATGGAATTGCATATTTTATTTAAGGAGATATGTTCGGATGGAAAACAGACGTGACCTAAAATTCATCTACCTGATGTTCAAGTATAAGGTAGGGTTGAGTGTGCTGAATCAACTGCTCTACCACTTAATCACAAGATGCAAGACATGAATATAAAAATTGGGGGTGAGGGAATTAAATTCTGTAGTTGGAATGTTAAGGGAATTAATGAACCTATCAAGAGAGGCAAAGTGTTAGCTCATTTAAAATCATTGAAAACAGATATAATATTTCTCCAGGAGACACATCTTAAAAAGGAAGCACAACACAGATTGAAAGCAAAATGGATTGCTAAAGCGTACCACTCTTCATTCTCACATAAATCAAGAGGTGTTGCAATATTAATTCGTAAAGGTATACCCTTTAAACATATATCAACGATAGAAGACATTGAAGGCAGATATATTGTAATAATAGGGGAGTTATACTTAAAAAAGGTGACTCTCCTCAATGTGTATGGACCAAATTTTGATAGCCCTCTGTTTTTTTAAGAGAATTCTTAACAATATCCCGGAAGGTACACAACAAAACTTAATAATCGGTGGAGATTTAAATTGCACTTTGGATGCTTGTTTGGATAGATCATCAATTCAAAGAAAACTAAAATCTCGATCAAGTGAATTTTTAAATTCATACATTAATACTACAGGTGCACAACCTTTTATCCGAAGATCCAAATAACGAAAACCTCCGAATAGCGGACATTTTTTCGGTCCTTGAAGAAAGGTCCTTGAAAACGTTCACCGAGGGCGGCCCGCAGAGGTGACAGCGGAACCGCCGGTCGGTCCTCCAACAAAGGGGAACTAAATCCCCATTCATAAAAGAGAAGGTGAGAGTATATTGGGTGAGTGTATATTGCGCGGGAGGGTAGGAATCATTGTAAATCATTGCTTAAATGTTAGTCAGTTAGTTTGGTGGGCTTTTGGGGGGAACTTTAATTCTTAGTCCCCTACCTGGTCGGAGAAGCGGGGAGCGGGCAATGCCTTACCGGGTCGCCGTGCAGTAAGCTCCGGACCGCTGTGCCGCGGCTCCCAACATCGTGGAGCTGGGGCTGCGCTGGATTTGGATTTGTAGCGCCGCGCAGCCAGGGGTAGAGTTCGCCGTGGTCGGAGCTACAACCGGCGCCGCCCGTGGCCGGACCACCGCAGCCCCAGCTCCACGATGTTGGGAGCCGCGGCCCACAGCGGTCCGGGCTGCGGTGGTCCAGCCACGGGCGGCGCCGGTTGTAGCTCCGACCACGGCGAACTCTACCCCTGGCTGCGCGGCGCTACAAATCCAAATCCAGCGCAGCCGGCCACAGCCCCAGCTCTGTGATGTGGGAGCCGTGGCACAGTACTGCACGGCGACCCGGAAAGGCATTGCCCGCTCCCCGCCTCTCTGACCAGGTAGGGGACTAAGAATTAAAGTTCCCCCCTTCACCCCCACCACATAAAATCCCTCCAAATTTACTGACTAACATTTAAGCAATGATTTACAATGATTCCCCGGTCTCCGGGGAGGAGGCAGCCGCTCCAGACTTTCCAAGCCGCCCGCGCTACCTACCTAATCTACGCTAAAAATCTTCCATTCCGAAACCCGAAAATGTCCGATATCCGAAATGTGTCTGGTCCCAAGGCTTTCGGATAAAAGGTTGTGCACCTGTACTAATATTAAGGACGTTTGGAGAATTGAAAATCCATCGGGCCGAGAATATTCATTTTACTCACCAGTACATAAAACTTACTCAAGGATAGACTATTTTTTAGTAGATTCAAAACTCATCCCATTTACCTATAACTCACAATATCATAACATCATAATCTCAGACCACGCTCCATTAACATTTATGATCAAAGTAAACGGAATGGCAGAGACACAGTCACAATGGAGATTTAATCCCCAAATCTTAAAAGATAAGTCATGTAATGAATACCTAGTAAAACAGATTAAAATGTTTTTTGAGGCTAACGATAGCCCTGAATTCTCTGCTTCCCTTCTTTGGGAAACATTTAAAGCATTTGTACGAGGAGCATTAATTTCTTCCCAATCATTTTTTAATAAAGAGAATGGGGCCAAACAACAGAAACTGGAAATGGAAATAAAGCAATTAGACACAGAAAATGCAGCAGCACCATCCACGATAAAACACAATAAAATTGCAGTATTGAAATATAAATTAAACAAGATTTATTCAGACCAAGTTATAAAACTTTATCAACATACAAAACAATTAAATTTTGAATTTGGTGACAAACCACAAAAACTATTAGCGCGTCAACTTCGCAAATTGGATGGGGAAAAAACAATATACAAAATTAGAACAGACAAGGGAGAAACATTAACACTGCCTAAAGATATTAATGATAAATTTCTACAATACTACCAAAAGTATTCATCTAAAATAACAGAACAATCAACGGGAATGGAAACATTTTTACAGAATTGTAAGTTTGCGGGTCTAGATCAGAAAGAGAGAGAATTGCTAGGGGCTGAAATTACGATAAAAGACATTGAAGAATCAATAAAATCCTTAAAAAACGGAAAGTCTGCAGGACCCGATGGTCTAAATTCTGAATTTTATTAAAAAAATTATGATTTGCTTTCCCCACGCCTACAGACAATGTACAAATACGCTTATACTCAACAGAAACTCCCAGAAACTCTAAATGAATCTACAATCATACATACCAAAAATGGACAAGGATCTTGAAGACCCAGGTTCATACAGACGTATAGCCCTCTTAAATACTGATCAGAAAATATTAACTAAAATTCTATCTAATAGATTGAGCTTAGTGATCAGCAAATTAATACATCCCGACCAAACAGGGTTTATCCCCAAACGGTATTCATTTTATAATCTGAGAAGATTATTTAATATTATATACTCCAATAGAATCCCTAACGCAGAGCTAGCAATTATCTCGTTAGATGCTGAAAAAGCATTTGACCACGTGGAATGGCCATATTTATTTTCGGTGATGGAAAATTTTCAACTAGGAGAGAAGTACTGTACATGGGTTAAATTGTTATATTCTAATCCAACAGCTAGAATATTAACAAACAAAATGTTATCAACTAAATTTAATCTCTCTAGAGGCTGTAGACAAGGATGCTCACTATCTCCACTATTATTTGCTCTTGCAATCGAACCCCTAGCAGAAAGCGTTAGAAACCATCCAGGAATATTTGGATACAATACTAGAGACACAAGGAATAAAATCAACTTATATTCAGATGATATATTAATATATATTACAAAATTAGAAACTAGTATTCCAAACCTATTAAATCTAATAACTCAATTTGGTCAGTTTTCGGGATATAGAATTAATTGGAATAAAAGCGAAATCATGCCAATAACAAAATTCAATTTACATACAATACAACAATCCCCTTTTAAAATAGTTAAAGATAAATTCAAATACTTAGGAATCTATGTAACTAAGACATATACCTCTTTATTTAAACTAAATTTCCCACCCTTACTGAATAAGGGTGTACAGTCCCTTGAAAACAAAGTGGAGGACTTAAGGGCAAGATTGCTTTATCAAAGGGAGCTGAGGGAATGCTCTGTGTTCTGTTTCACAGAGACATGGCTCACCCTCAGCTCCCCAGACTCAGCGGTCCAGCCTGAAGGGTTCTCCATCCACCGTATGGACCGTACCCTGGCATCTGGGAAAGGGAGAGGAGGGGGCGTCTGCCTCATGGTCAACTCTGCGAGGTGTTCCGACGTGGCAGTCCTGTCCAACTCCTGCTCTCCACACCTCGAACATCTGGCGGTGAAGTGCCGTCCCTTCTACCTCCCGAGAGAATTCACCTCCGTTATCCTGACCGCGGTCTACATCCCACCCCAGGCAGACGTTCGTCTGGCACTGGAGGAGCTGCAGGCCGTGGTCAACAAACACCAGACGTCTTATCCCAAGGCATTTACCACCATTGCTGGGGACTTCAATAAGGCGAACCTCAAGAAATCACTCCCCAACTTCCACCAACATGTCTCCTGCTGCACCAGAGGACCTAACACCCTCGACCACTGCTACACCACCATCAAGAATGCCTATCGTTCTATCCCTCGCCCTCACTTCGGTAAGTCCGACCATACTGCGGTGCTGCTTCTTCCTGCCTACAAGCAGCAATTAAAGAGCGCACCCCCAGAAGTGAGGACAGCACAGAGCTGGTCGGGGGGGGGGGGGGGGGGGGGGGCAGAAGAACAACTCCAGGACTGTTTGGAGTCTGTAGACTGGGCAATGTTCAAGGACTCGGCAACGGACTTGAACGAATATGCCACAGTCGTTACAGACTTCATAAAGAAATGTGTGGAGGATTGCATCCCTACAAAAACCTTCCGAGTGTTTCCCAATCAGAAACCTTGGATGTACTTTGAGATCCGCACTCTTCTGAAGTCCAGACACAGGGCATTCACCTCCAATGATACAGTGGCCTACATGAAGACCAGATACGACCTTGGTAAGGCCATCAAAAAGGCCAAAAGGGACTTCTGCTCCAAACTGGAGGACGAGACAGATGTTCGGCAGCTGTGGCAGGGTCTGAATGCAATCACCTCCTACAAGGCAAAACCAGGAGGCAGCTCGAATGCCGGTGTAACATCACTCCCTGACGAGCTCAATGCGTTTTACGCACGCTTTGACAGGGAGAATTCTGATGTGCCTTCCCGATCCCCCATTCGCTGTGATGGCATTTCAGTCTCAGTCACAGAGGCCGATGTCAGGAAATCCTTCAGAGGGGTGAACCCCCGAAAAGCACCTGGACCTGATGGTATACCCGGCCGTGTTCTAAAAATCTGTGCGGACCAACTGGCGGGAGTTTTTACGGACATTTTCAACCTCTCACTTCTGAGGTCTGAGGTCCCCACCTGCTTTAAAAGGGCATCAATTATGCCGGTGCCCAAGAAGAGTAAGGTGACATGCCTCAATGACTATCGACCAGTGGCACTAACGCCGGTGGTGATGAAGTGCTTTGAGAGGTTGATCATGGAGCAAATCAACTCCTACATCGACAAAAACCTGGACCCACTGCAGTTCGCATACCGCCACAACAGATCAACGGTGGATGCGATCTCGCTGGCCCTCCACTCCGCACTGGACCACTTGGACAACAAAAACTCATATGTCAGGCTGTTATTCATTGATTACAGCTCGGCATTTAACACAATCATCCCCTCCAAACTGGTTACCAAACTCGCAGAACTGGGTCTCTGCGCATCCCTCTGCAACTGGATCCTCGACTTCCTCGTCCACAGACCACAGTCTGTTCGTATTGGTGGAAATGTGTCAGCCTCAATAACAATCAGCACGGGAGCACCTCAAGGCTGCGTGCTCAGCCCCCTGCTGTACTCACTCTATACCCATGACTGCGTAGCGAACCACAGTGCGAACTCCATCATCAAGTTCGCTGACGACACCACTATTGTGGGGCGTATCACTGATGGGGATGAGTCAGAGTACAGAAGAGAGATCGAGCAACTGTCCATATGGTGCCAGCGCAATAACCTGGCCCTCAACACCAGCAAAACCAAGGAACTGATGTGGACTTTGGAAGGAGTAGGAGGGGGACCCACAGCCCCATTTATATCAACGGGTCGATGGTTGAAAGGGTCAAGAACTTCAAATTCCTGGGCGTGCACATCTCTGAAGATCTTTCCTGGTCCGAGAACACTAACGCAATTATCAAAAAAGCTCATCAGCGCCTCTACTTCCTGAGAAGATTACGGAGAGTCGGATTGTCAAGGAAGACTCTCTCTAACTTCTACAGGTGCACAGTCGAGAGCATACTGACCGGTTGCATCGTGGCTTGGTTCGGCAATTTGAGCGCCCTGGAGAGGAAAAGACTACAAAAAGTAGTAAACACTGCCCAGTCCATCATCGGCTCTGACCTTCCTTCCATCGAGGGGATTTATCGCAGTCGCTGCCTCAAAAAGGCTGGCAGTATCATCAAAGACCCACACCATCCTGGCCACACACTCATCTCCCTGCTACCTTCAGGTAGAAGGTACAGGAGCCTGAAGACTGCAACAACCAGGTTCAGGAATAGCTACTTCCCCTCAGCCATCAGGCTATTAAACCTGGCTCGGACAAAACTCTGATTATTAGCAACCACTTTCTGTTATTTGCACTACCAGTTTATTTATTCATGTGTGTATATATTTATATCATGGTATATGGACACATTTATCTGTTTTGTAGTAAATGCCTACTATTTTCTGTGTGCTTAAGCAAAGCAAGAATTTCATTGTCCTATACAGGGACACATGACAATAAACTCACTTGAACACTTGAACACTTGAACACTTCACTTAAACTACATAAGAATATTCAATACTGGAAAACACTCCCCATTTCTAGGCTTGGGAGAATTAATGCTATAAAAATGATTTTTTTACCGCAACTGCTGTACAATTAATTCCGATATATATCCCCAAAACTTTTTTCAAAAAAGTCGATTCCATTGTTACAAGTTTTGTCTGGGATTATAAGAATCATAGAATAAGTAAAAAACATTTATGTAAATCAAAGATAAATGGAGGTTTGGCTTTGCCAAATTTCTTATTTTATTTTTGGGCAGTCCATATTAAAAACATGAATTTCTGGCTCGAAGAAATGGATCAACAACCAGATTGGCTAATGATGGAAAAGGAAGACTGTCTACCTTTTGAAATTGGACCGATCATATTTGCCCCCACAAAACTGCACAAAAAAACCTATAAAGAAAACCCCATAATACATAGTGGAATACGAATTTGGAAACAAATAAAAAAAGATTTAAAATTGAATAATATACCACTCTGCCTTCCCATTGTAAATAATCCTTTATTCAAATCATCCTTTATGGACAAAGGTTTCACACAATGGAAAAATTATGGAATCAAAAATATAGGACATCTTTATGGGAAAGGTACTTTTCTTTCATTTCAAGAGTTACAACAGAATTATGGACTGCACTCAAATAATTTCTTCAGATATCTACAAATTAGAGATTATGTTAAATCTAATACACAAGTCTACAGGAATAGGGAATCAGAAATTCTTGATGAATGTCTGAACAAGCATCCTAATACTGAAAAACTAATAGCTTATATTTATAACACCCTACTAAACAACGAGGTACCACCGACCGAACCATATAGATACAAATGGGAAAATGAAATAGGTCACCCTATCACGAAAGATATGTGGGACGAAAGTTTACAACAAATACATCAATGTTCATTAAATGCCAGACATACTTTAATACAATTCAAGGTCTTACATAGACTACACTACTCTAAAATAAAACTAAATAGAATCTTCCCACAAATCTCTCCTATTTGTGATAAATGTCTACATCTAGAGGCTAATTTAACACATACGTTTGCAAACTGTATAAAACTTAAACATTTCTGGACTGATATTTTTGAAATAACTTCAGAAGTTATTAATACAAAACTGGACCCAGACACAAAATTAATAATACTTGGAATATCAGAACAAAGCTTAACACTCACAACAAACCAAAGAAATTTCCTCAACTACAGTATAATAACCGGGAAAAAATTAATATTAAAATTTTGGAAAGGCCCTACAACCCCCACAATTAAAATGTGGATTACGGAAATGTCGGAGACCCTATACTTAGAAAGAATTAGACTTGTCTTAATGGACAAACAAGATCTTTTCCATAAAATTTGGGCTCCATTCATTAACTATCTGAAGGGATAGATTGGCACAGCACGAGGACCCAACTGAAACTTGAACTCAGGAACAGATGAAAAGCTATACTTTATAACCTACGAACCTATCTCCATTGACGTATTACAGGTAACCCATTCCACCTCCCTTGTTTTTCTGTTGTGTTTTTTTTTTTTTTCTTTCTTTTTCATTTGTAACTTTCTATCCTCTCTTTTTCCCCTCTTTCTATAAAAAATAAAAACACTAGAAGTAGAAGTAATTGATAATGGAAATTTTTAATAATGTATGACTGATGTATATGAAAAGTTTTTTTACTATAATATGTAACTACATTTTATAATATGTCTACTTCTAATAAATAAATTAAAAAAAACAAACAAAAAAAAACAAACTATAATGACAAGCTTTTTCTGAGGCAACTTTAGTATTATGACATTGATATTCCTGAAGGACTAAACAAACGTTGTGCACTAAATGGAAGCTTTTCCACTTACTGTACATTCTTGACACACAACAGCAGCACAAATTTAGAGTAAACTCAGAAATTGAATGCCATGTGTTTCTAATTAATAGAAAGCTGAATAGGGCATAATTTCTCCCCACTGGGCTCCTACCCTGTTATATCATTAGATTTTGCTCCACGATAAGCATGTAATTATTTTCTCTGTTCTGGTAGAGTCCAGGACCAACTTCAAATTTCTTTCAAAGGCTGCAGTAACGCACACAAAGATGTCACCAGGACTAGAGGGGTATAATTATAAAGACAGGAATTTGTTTCCATGGAGTGTAGGAGGCAGAGGGGTGACCTTACAGAGGTATATAAAATCACGAGAAATGTAGATAAGGTTTATGATAAAATCATGAGGGGATTTGTCACAATATTTTTCTCCACGATGGGGGAGTCTAAAACTAGAGGACATAGAATTAAGGTGAAAGGGGAAAGATTTTAAAACGATTTGATGGGCAACATTTTCACACAAAGGGTGGTGCATATATGGAACGAGCTGCCAGAGGAAGTTATAATACTAGAGGCAGGTATAATAATGACATTCAAATTACACTTGAGCAGATGTATAGATAGGAAAGATTTGGAGAAATATGGGCCAGTGGGACTGGCTCAGTTAGGCAACTTGGTCAACATGGGAAGGTTTCTACGCAATATAGCTCTATGACTAGTGCATGTTTTCCATATTCTTGAGATATTAGTGCATGGTAAATCTGGAGATGTTTATAAAGGTACAATGGTGTGAGGCCATGGGGATTTGAAAATTAAGATGAGGGGTATTTGAGGCTCCATGTACTTAATGCCAATACAGGTTATCAAGGACAGTGGTATTGTTTTTGTATTGTATTGTATTTTTTTTTTTAATGACCACACAGCCAGGCTGGTGGAATTTGTTCTCAGTACAGCTCGATACAGGTTCCAACATTTCATCAAACATTCAACTCGTGACGTAGATATACATACAAACAGACACATTTCATAATGCATAAGGGCCACGCTTATTCGTATTTCCTCACCGTACGGAGTTTAAAAAGTTAATTGCGGTAGGAATGAAACTGTTTTTGAAACGGGTTGTTTTGGAGGCAATTGACCTGTAACGCCTCCCAGAGGGCAGTAGCTGAAAGGCATAGTGTGCAGGGTGCTGCATAAATGGGATTTAATTCCAGTAAGATATTGACATTAGAATTTTAGATGAGCTGACGCTTGTAGAAGGTGCAATGTAGGAAGCTGACCTGTAGAGCATCAGGTGAGTTGTGATTGTCGGTGACAAAAGCATGGACGAGGGTTTCAGCAAAGTCAGGGGCAGATACAAGGGCAAAGTACATGGAGGTGAACATTGACTTCTTAACTTCAACCGTTGCTTTCCATCTCTCTCCATCCCTCTCCTTCCCTATTCTCTGACCAATCTGACTACATTTTATCTGTTCAAAGGCTGCAGTAACGTGTTGGCTGTTGCCTTCTTAGCTAACTATTTAACATTTTCCTTGATCTTCACCCCCTGTGATGTCTTGGTCTCATACCTTACACTTCCTTACCTTTGTATCTCCCCCTCCCCTGATTCTCACTGAAGAAGTGTCTCGACGCGAAACGTCACTCCTTTGCTTCAGAGATGCTACCTGTCCCGCTGAGTTACTCCAGCATTTTGTGTCCATCTTAAATATGGAGGTGACCTTGACAACTCAGATTCACATCATAGTGTCATGCAGCATGGGAACAGGCCATGCTAATTTCATGCATGCCGATCGAGTTCAAATAAAATCAAGTTGATTTGAGTTTATTATCACTTGCACAAGTATGGTGAGGCACAGGAACAATTAAAATCTTGCTTGCTGCAGCATCACAGGCACAGACAAAAACATAAATTATACATAACTAAAATTCTGGAATGCAGTGAAAAGAAAGTGCAATTATCATCAAAAATCCGCAATTATGGGGCTGTCCCACTGTACGAGCTAATTCAAGAGTTCTCCTGAGTTTCCCCTTATTCGAACTCGGGGAATTACGGTAATAGCCACTTGTAGTTACTCAGGGCTCTCGTGGACATTTTTCAACATGTTAACAAATCTTCACGAGTCTTCACGAGCTTACTGCGTTTCCAGAGTACCTGCTGTTAGCGTTACGAGCTAACAAGCTCGTCCCGAGCTCCGACATACCCGCTACGTACATTCTACGTGCTTACCACGAGTTTGATTTTTTTTTAAACTCAGAGAGCTCTTGAATTACCTCGTATAGTGGGACAGGCCCTTTAGGAAACAAGTCCATGGTAGTGCAAGAGGTGGTCTGTAGTGTTCCGTTGTTGAGGGAGGATTAGAGTTATGCAGGTCACTCAAGAATGTAATAGTTGAAGGAACCTAATTGTTCAGTCTGAATAAGGGTTTCGGCCAGAAACGTTGCCTATTTCCTTCGCTCCATAGATGCTGCTACACCCGCTGAGTTTCTCCAGCACTTTTGTCTACCTTGTTCCTGAACAATAGTGTGGTGACCAGAATTGTTCACAATACTCCAACTGTGGTCTAACCAGTGTTTTTACAAAGTTGTATCGTAACGTCCCTGCTCTTATATTCAATGCTCTAGCTAATGAAGGCAAGTATCCTGCAGGCCTTCTTAACCACCTTACCTACCTTTGATGCTGCCTTCAGGTATCCTCTGCAGTGTACACTGGGATCAGCCTTCCCTGGTATTTCACAGGATTCCACAAATCATTGTGCAAATACTATTTTTCTTAGTCCATTCAGGATTAAATTCCACCTGCCTTTGATTTGCCCCCTTACCAACGCATCAGTGCTGTTCTGTCTCCTGTGACTAACCTTCTCACTGTCAAAGAACTCACTAAATGTACCACCTACATTCACATCCAGATTGTTAATCTAGGTAACATATAGATAGTATGGATAATATATTGTTAATATATTAGTATGGATAATATATTCTTAATATTGTTAATTTAGAGTGTTTATGTGTTAGATACTGCCTTTGTAATCGTAGTCTGAATCATGACTGTAGGTTAATATAGTGTGATTAAGACTGCTTTTGTAATTGGAGTCTGAATCGTGACTGTGCGATCAAGGGGGCATATCCCTTGGTTCCAGGGATGAGTAACCTGTTAATGGAAAAGTAACTTGGGAGAGGAATAAGTACCCGTTAATGGAAAAAGTACCTTGAAGGGAAGAGTACCGTCAAGTATAACTTGGGAGAGGAATAAGCATCCGTTAGTGGAAAAGTACCTTGAAGGGAATAGTGCCCCCATGTGAAAATGTACTTTGAAGGGAAAGTCTCCTGTACCAGTGGGAGGGATTCCGTTGATTGACAGCAGTACAATTTGGGTAATTTAGAATATTGTGATTTATTTAGAACTGCTTATTATTCGAATGCTTGTATTTTACATTGCAGTGTATTTTTGTTTCATAGTTGTAAATGGCTTAGTCTCACACAGGTTGAAGCACAAGCATCTTTATTGTTCAGTTCATCATCATCTAAGCAATACATCATATGTTCACACTACTGCAGCTACTGGCAGGCAGCAGGCAAGTTCTTACACTATAAATTATATAATTAGGCGGAGTTATAATTACTACGCATTCTGATTGGCTAACATGCAATAGCCAATCTACATCTCTTCTTGTATAAATGAAAAAGCAACTAAGGCATTTCAAACTATAACGAGTAAATAATAATGGGGTTAAACATAATCGCCATATCTAATAATAATGGGGTTAAACATAATCGCCATATCTGGTGGGTGGCTTGCAAACCCGCCTAGTCCTCGTACGGTATGGAGCTGCCACATCAAACATTTCCTCCGAAAAGTTGAGGGCTGGGTTGATTAAGTCCGGGGGTCTGTGTGGAGAGACCGCAGGGGAACTTGGCGTGGAACGTCGCGGGGACCCCGGGGAGCCAGTTACAACAGGGGATGCAGGGACAGACCAACGCGGGGAGTGGGTGGAACTGGTAGCAGCAGGTGTTGGAATGGCTGGAACAATGGTCGGTTTAAACTTAAGCGACGGGGCCTTAGGACCCTGGAACGCAGGACGCCGTTCCTTCACAGGAAGGAAATGTTGACGGTTGTGTCTATAGATGACACCATCGACTTCGACCAGGTAGGAACGTGGTTCCTTTGAGGGGCTGTGAATGTGTCTCAGTTTGGTATGTCCTTTATCTGTTTGCAGTCGGACCACATGGCCTTGTATAGGTGGCTTAAGTGCCTTGCTGGTCTTGTCGTAACTTAGTTTCTGCGCATCTCGATTGAACTGTATGTGCTTTTGTATCATGGCAGGGAGGCAGACTTTTGGTTGTAGATGTTTCTGAGAAACAGGCAGCGGAGGGCGTGTTCAACAGGACATCAGGCACTGGGCTGGAGAGCCTAGAATGTTATCTCTTGCAATGTTTCGCAGGTTCAGCAGATCTGGGTAGACGTCAGATTTAGCTAGGTGGGGGCACTCCATGAGTTGTTTTGCGCACCAAACAACACGCTCGGCAAGTCCATTGGACTGTGGGTATTCTGGGCTGCTGGTGACATGTTGGAAGTTCCACAATTTTACAAAGTCTTTAAAGTTTTGGCTGGTGAATTGACTTCCGTAGTCGGTCTGAAGACGAGCTGGTATTCCGTGTACAGAAAAGTATATTTTGAGCTTCTGGATCACTATCTCTGAAGTGATCGTTGGCAGAAAGTTAATTTCAAACCAGTTAGAGTATGAATCCACTAACACGAGATAGTGTTTCCTGTGCCATTCAAAAATATCGGCAGCCACTGATGACTATGGTAGAGAGGGAGCTGGCTGGGATAGGAGAGGCTGCTTTTGCTGATGTGGTGATTGACTGTTACAGATAGTGCACGATTCTGTTTTCTCAGGAATGTACTTGGTCATCCCGGGCCAGTAGATCATTTATTTGGCTCGTTGTAAGGTTGCATCCACGTCAGGGAGGCCACCGTGGATTTCCTCATAGTACTCATTTCGCAAAGTTGTAGAAATGACCACCTTGTGACCCTTGACAATTACTCTGTCCTGTAGTACTTGTTCGTCATGGACTAGGAAGTAGGGTCGAATTTCAAATGGGGTGTTTGACTGCTTGTTTGGCCACCCGCCTTTAATGATGGAGGTCAGCAGGTGAGAAGTTTTGTCTGCAGATGTGTGTTCGGCAAGGCGGCGCAGGCGATTAGTGGGCATGAACGAGACCTTTAGGACAGAGAATTCGTCCTGTTCAAATGGGTGCTGTTCGCTGGTGGTGCGTGGAGCTCTGGATAGTGTGTCTGCGATGTGCATGTCTTCACCTTTTTTGTAGACAATGTGGAAGTCAAACCGTTGTAACTGCATCATCATCCACTGTAGTCGAGCTGGGGCTGCATGGATAGCTTGCTCAGGGTGGTGACTAGTGGCTGATGATCTGTTTCGACCATGAAGGTTTTGCCAAAAATGAAGTTTTTAAATTTTGAACAGGCAAAAACCATGGCGAGCAGTTCCTTCTCTATCTGAGCATATCTTGTTCCGTATCAGTCAGGGTACGTGACGCGTAAGAAATGGGCATCACGTTTCCGTTGAAAGAAGTTTATAGGCATGCTGCACCTAGCCCATACTGGGATGCATCGCAGGTGATTGGGATAGGCAGATTGAGATTGAAGTATGCCAGTGTTGGTGCGTTGGCAAACTGTAATTTTTAAGTCTCAAAAGCTTGTTGGTGTTGTGGGTACCAAGACCAAGCATTGTCCTTGTGGGTCAGTTGTCGTAGGGGAGCAGAAAGTTCACTGAGGTTTGGGATAAACTTGCCCAAGTAATTAACCATGCCTAGAAATCGTTGTAAGCTGGTGAAGTTGGTTGGGACTGGCAGCTCGTTAATGGCTGCAGTCTTCAGTGGATCAGGTTTTAACCTGATCAGGTGAACATGTGACCGATGTATGTGACTTTGGAGACTCTGAACTTGCATTTCAGAGGGTTGAGTTTCAGGTTAATGTCTCTGGCACGGGTCAATACTTTTTGCAGGTTAGCATCATGCTCGGTCAAATCTCGATCGTATACTAGGATGTCGTCAACAATGATGGCACAAGGATATTCAGCGAATAGCTGTTCCATTGCGCGCTGTAAGACTTCGCTAGCAGAGTTGATACCGAAGTGCATTCTTAAAAACCTGTAGCGGCCGAACGGTGGCAAAAGTTGTTAGTGCAGATGACGCACGGTCCAACGAGATTTGCTAGAAAGAGCTTTTGGCATTGAGGACTGAGATTACCGTCGCGTTGCCGATCTGTGCCACTACATCCTCAGTGGTTCTCATCAGAAAGTGTTGGCGTTTAATTGCTGTATTCAAATCTTTAGGATTGATGCAGATGCATAATTCCTTCTTTTTTTGTGGTGACGACCATAGTGGAGACCCATTCCGAGGGTTTACTGACCTTGGCAATGACTCCGAGATCATATGCTTTAGTTCGTTATGTATTTTCTCCCGCATGCCGTGAGGGATGCTGTGAGGTGCACGAACAATTGGTGTGACTGTATGATCTACAGTGATCTTGTATATGGTAGGCAGTTTGCCAAGTTTGTCATCAAATAAGGCTTTATAGGTGGATAGCATCTGTTGTGTTGGTTCCTCTGTCAAACAGAGTTTGTGAACAGCATGCCTGAAATAAACCAGACCCAGGTCATGGCATGCATTGATGCCATGCAAAGTTTCTGAGCTTGGTTGGACAATGTAGAAGATTAAGTTCTCTGCTCGTTGACAGTGCACTTTAACTCAGCTTTACCAAATGGGTGAAGAATTTCCCCTCCATAAGCATGTAGAGTGGAGGAGTCCTTTTCCATGAGGTCAGTGGTTCTTATCTTGTTGAACTCTTTGAGTGACATAACATTTACTCTGGCGCCGGTATCGACTTTGGCAATCAGAGATTTGTTATTGATTATTATGGTCACCGCAGGATCAATCAGTTTGCCTGGGGAGCGCAGGTTTAGGGAGAGTACAGTAGAGTCAATGTGTTCGGAATCGTTCCCGTGGGAAACCTCGTCTTGTTCTTGGGAATCGGAATCAGACGGGTCTTGTTGAATCAGGTGCAGATTTGGTCTTGAAGCAGTGGGTCAGACAACAATGAGACCGATAACAATTAGCAAAGTGGTTGAGTTTCTTGCAATTATGACATACTTTCCCATGGGCAACGCAAAATTGGCGCCCCCTGGAGTGGAAATAGTTGTAGTTTGTGCATCTCATGGCAGGCATATTTGGATCTTTGCGGGACGCAGTTAGAAATCTGTGAGGAGAATAGCTAGCTAGATTCACATTATGTTGCTGTTGAGGGCTCGCACTGTTGAAATCAACAAGTGGTGCTACAGTCTCTGCCATCCGAGATGAATGAATGGCTTGCTCTAAAGTCAGTTCAGGGTTCCATAGCAAATCGGCTCTTATCTTGCGGTCGCACATTCCTCCCACAATTTTACTTCGGAGTCACGTGAGTGATTACGTGAAGAACCCGCTCAGCGCGCAGGCGCAGCATTACGCCAGCAGTGCAACAGCGGCAGCAGCGGGAGTTAGGCGCTCCCGCTACAGAATGAAACGGACCGTCAGGTGAGTACCCTGAGGTCGGGTTTCTTTTACAGGGGAGCCTTTTTTCTGCTTGTGTTTTACAGGCAGAGAAAAAGGCTCTGGAACAAAACTGTCCCCCGTTCGAAGAGGAACGTTTTCCGTCGGGGAGGGGGGCAGCAACAGGCGGTAGGAGTGTTTACCCGGTGTTCCGTAATTCCCCGACACCGTGCCGAGCCCAGCCCGCTAGCACCTGAGCAGCGGGCTGGATGCATAGCCACCCGAAGAGGCATCCGGCAGGTGTTCCCGATTTCGGACGGGACGTCTCTCCACCCGCACGGGGGGAGAGAGAGCCGCCTGAGCCGCTGGAGCGGCTCTCGTAGCAGGTGCCTGCGAGACGCGCTGCTTGAGGGGCGCTCTCGCTTCTACAAAGCACAAAAGCTCTAGAAGAAGGCGGTAGGAACAATTACCGGGCGCTCCGCTATCCCCATCGCCGCGCCGAGCCCAGTCCCGCTAGTGCCTGAACTGTGGGCTGGATGTCTAGCCATCCGAACAGGCATCCGGCCGGTGGCGTCCGATTCGTCGGACGGGGACATGTCTCCACCTAAATGGAGATGAGACGGCCGCCTGAGCTGCATCCAACAGCTATTGGAGCAGCTCCAGCGAGATGCGCAGAAAGAACGCTCTCGCGGAGGGAGGTCAGGCACCCACTCCACAGTGTTCTGTACACTGCCCTCTGCTCCCTCATTATTGGAGGCTAGCATTGGTGACCAGGGCTGGGCTGGTCTGGAACAGGGGCAGGCGGACGAATTCGGGAGTATGCCAGGGGTGCAGGAACAGGAAGATCTGTTGGGTGTGGTGGACCGCTTTGTAGCAACCTCACGGGCTGGAGCACCGCTGGAACCAAGAATGGCGGCCAGCATCAATCATCTATCCAATAAACCATTACTGGAAAAGGTGCTCGCTGAGGTGCTGAAACAACACACAGCACCAGAAAACTGTGAGGCCCTCAAAGTAAAAATTGTCAACAGCCAAATCTGGGGGCATGTGGGGTCACACATCCGGTCCCAAGAACTCAAGCTACAGCGGATCCTAAGGCTCCTGACGTCGGCCATCACAGCCTTTGCTCGTTCCGTGGAGACCACGGAGATAGATACCTGCCAGCAGGATGTGCTGGCATTAATGTGTACCACACAATTTGAGATCAACAATCTCCGGAGGGAAACATAAGACCTGCCCTCAATCCAAAATTTGCTGGCTTGTGTAAAGCCCCAGCTGCGGAGACGGACGCGCTGCTATTTGGGAAAGATCTCAATAAAAAACTGAAGGAGATGGAGGAAGCATCAAAAACCTTCGGCCTAATGAGGGCAGGCCCCGGGACGAGCAAACCAAGACCTCCGATACCCAAGCGGCAGCACCCCACGGCATCCACCAGTCGACGTCCGCAATATGGGACTGGTGAACGCTTGGGGTCGCACATTATCCCCAAAGATCTTTTTAGATCAGGGCCCGCAGCGGACCCCCTGGAAAATGCGCCTCCCCCCAACATCGCCAGCACGTCAGAACAGAACCTTCAGGAAAATGAAGAAACAGAATCGCCAATAACCATGGAGGTAGGTGGGTCTGGTTCCTACCAGCATATAGAGAATAAGGGTGCTTTATTAACAGGAGGGAGATTACACTTGTTTAAAGAAGCATGGGGTATGGTCACGAGTGACAAGTATATACTCAACAGCATTAGTGGATATAAAATACAATTCATGTCAGAAAAAACGCCGCCAGTTCAACATTGGTCCCAAAGGGTATTTCTCCCTCCGTCAAAGAGAAACGTGAGGGACAAGCTGAACTGGTGAGACTTATCACAAAGGGGGTCATCGAAAAGACCAAACATGAACCTTTGGAATTTGTATCGAATATATTCACTAAAACCAAAAAAGATGGTGGCTGTCGCATCATCATTGACTTAACATCACTAAACAAATTTGTTAAGTATATACATTTCAAAATGGAGACATTTGTTACTGCCAAACAACTGAATTCCAAAGGACACTTCATGGCAAGCATTGATCTTAAAGATGCTTGCTATCTAGTACCCATATACAAGGATCATTGCAGATACCTAAAATTTATCTGGATGGTACAAAGCATTGCCCTATGGGCTAACTTCAGCGCCAAGATTATTCACCAAAATATTGAACCCAGCCATGGCAATATTAAGAAAACAAAAACATATTGTCATGGCATATCTGGATGATATTCTGATAGTAGGGAAAACGATGGAATTGGCTGTGGCAGCAGTATCAGCTACAAAACAGCTCCTCGAAACTCTGGGGTTCGTCCTACATCCAGATAAATCTAAGTTGAAGCCATCCACTATCATGGACTACCTGGGCTTCACAATTAACTCAGTCCATATGACTGTTACCTTGCCAAAGGCAAAAATGGTTGAATTAGCACAATCATGCAACAATTTAATGGTCAACGAGCGACCAACTATTCGACAAGTAGCAAGAGTAATTGGGGAAATGGTAGCAGCATTTCCGACTACACAATTCGGACCTTTGCACTATCAAAAATTTACAGAGAGCAAAGGCACAGGCAATAAAACGACATACAGGTCACTATGATCGTGTCATGAAATTACCCACTGAAGCAATATCAGAGCTACAGTGGTGGGCAGAAAACGTTTGGCATAGTTTCAGCCCTATCTTTATCACTAACCCTACTTTAGTTATTCAAACAGATGCCAGTGCTCAAGGCTGGGGAGCGACTAACTCCATATCCAGCACAGGTGGTAGATGGACTAACCTAGAGTCATCATTACTACTTACACTGGGCATTAACTATCTAGAGATGTTGGATGCCTTTTATGGTTTAAAAGCATATGTATCTAATATGCAGCACTTGCATGTTCGGTTACAAATTGATAAATACTACGGTGATGGCTTATATTAACCATATGGGTGGCATAAAATCATTATCATGCGACAAATTGGTCAACATGATTTGGCAATGGTGTGTCGAAAGACATATTTGGCTATCAGCTACTTACCTACCAGGTAAGCTAAACACCCATGCCATGAGAAAATTAAACGCCTGGGTTGCAAGTTTGAACAGACCTTACCTGGAACTGGGATTGTCCAAACAAACCATCACCACCATGTCGGCATCCCTTCGAACATCCACCAAGAGGCAGTACTTAACCAGCATCAAAAAAGGAAGAAGTACTGCCAGGAAACAGGGACAACATACGCAACAGCCACAGCCACCAACATACTGGAGTTCCTGGCCTATCTACACCACGATGTAGGGATCAGCTACAGTGCCATCAACACAGCGCCAGGACAACAGGCGATGGGATCCCATCCACTGGTGGTAAAACTGATGAAGGGCATTTACAATATCAAGCCCTAAGCCCAGGTATACCCATATTTGGGATATCAGTGTGGTCCTGACATATCTCAGGGAATGGCCACCAGCCAGATCCCTCGGCCTCGAGCAAGCTACACTAAAGACGCTCATGTTGATGGCACTTGTATCCGCTCAGAGGGTCCAGTCACTACACCTATTGCGACTGGACAACATGATCACAGCTCCAGACCAGATCTGTCGTTATCCAGCGACTGATCAAACAGAGCAGACCAGGAACACCTAATCCAGTCGTGGCTTACCCACCAGAACCACGGTTATGTGCCATGACCCACCTACTATCCTACATAGACACAACCAAAATATTCGAGGGAGATGAAAAGCCTTGTGGGTCAGTCACAAAAACCTTATGGTCGGGTGACGAGCCAAACCATTGCGAGATGGCTCAAGCAGGTGCTAGAAACTGCTGGGATAAACACTAACATGTACAAATTTTATTCCACCAGGGCAGCATCCATGTCGACGGCTAAAGAATGGACATGCCTATAGACCACATCCTGGCTACAGCAGGATGGTGGGGGGGGGGGGGAAAGACCGTTCAGAAATTTTATAATAAGCCGTTGGCAAAACCTGGTTTATTTGCAGTAAAGATTTACGAACTGCAAATATTTAATTTAAGCCCAGGGGAGCAACTTAATTCTTTATTGTTATTGTTTAAAAAATACCATTGTGTTTTTCTACAAATAGACTCATTGGTTGATTACGATAACACTTCCTCCCTCAAGAACTTCGGCAGTGAGTGAAATGAAACTGTTACACGGTTTGAAATCACAGAGCTTTGAAATCTTCACGTAGTCACTCACGTGACTCCGAAGTAAAATAGTAAGATTAAACGAGAACTTACCAGTTTGAAGTTTGATCTGTATTTTATGAGGAGTTACGATGAGGGATTACGTGTCCTCCGCTCCCACCCTCATTATATGGATCAAACTAATAAATTGATGTCTCCTTATCTTTACTATGTTTACTTCAAATAACTGTGTCTATTTGTGATTCCACACCGCTGCTTGGAAGTATGCCGCGCCTGCGCGCTGAGCGGGTTCTTCACGTAATCCCTCATCGTAACTCCTCATAAAATACAGATCAAATTTCAAACTGGTAAGTTCTCGTTTAATCTTACTATTTTATCTCATACTAGCTCATTCGTCAACTCACCAAATCGGCATCGAGAGCTGATGCATCTCAGATCGCTGATAAATCATTCCACAGGCTCATCAGCTTGTTGCTGTCGGGCAAAGAATCTCGTTCTCTCGAGGATGCAATTCGATGGCAGGTCACATAGTTCTCTAAACTTTCTCAGCAGAACTGTTGGATCGTCAATAGTCTCAGCTGGCACCACTACCAGACCGTTCGCGTCTAGGTGTGCTGGTGCGAATTCAAAAGAGTCAGCGTGGATCATAGCTTCCAGACTCGCTAGATTCAACAGTAGCAATGCCTTCAGGTCATCGGGGTCGTTTCGGTGAACAATGCAGATAAAATGAGCATAGTCTCGCTCAAACATTCGCCATCGCTTGGCAATATCGGAATTAAAGACGAGCAGGCTTGGCTTTCGATAAGAGTTTGCCATGTCGTCAAAATCACACAAATAAAAACTGATAAACAAAATAAATCGTGGTAAACAGAGGCGGGCTAAACCCGATTTTCTGACACCATGTAAATGTGTTGGTCTCACACAGGTTGAAGCACAAGCATCTTTATTGTTCAGTTCATCATCATCTAAGCAGTACATCATACGTTCACACTACTGCAGCAGCAGGCAAGCTCTTACACTATAAATGATATAATTAGGCGTAGTTATAATTACTAAGCATTCTGATTAGCTAACATGCAATAGCCAATCTACAATAGTGATTAATAGTATTATTACTTGTTTAAGTACGATTTTGCTTGCGTGTTACGAGCTCATTTGTCTGTGTTTAGATTGAAGTGTTTTGAGTGTAGGAGATTTGCTGCTGAAGTGTGTTTGATTGTTCCTCTGCACCTTAGACTGAGATTGTTTACCGACTTGACATTTTTTACAGGGTTGAAACCTTGTGTGAATTCTGTGTGAGATTGTGTGAAAGAATTTTGGAGTATTCGGGTTGAAAGGAGAGATTGATTGTATTGAAAGGAGAGATTGATTGAGTGTGCGACTTACTGGAGTGTTGAAGAACTTTTGGCCATTGTTTGTAGTGAACTTGCTAAGTCTTGTGAGTGGAGTGTGAATCGTTTGGATACTGTCCATTGTTAGTAACAATGGGGAACCAGATCTAAAGAGATATGATGGAAGACCCTGAAAGCCCGCTCCAATTAGTTTGCAGCGAGTTCCCTCAGAGAGCGGAAAGATTGAAATATATTTCGAGTGCGTTGAATTAAAAAAATAGGAGTGATTTGTGGCCCAAAGGAGGGGTTGGTACACTAGTAAAGGGAGTGAAATGCATTGGGAAGATTGTTTGGCAATGTAGCAACAGTGATGTAGCGAAGGAACTTATTGGACTATGGAGACAATAATACGATAGAGTAGAAGAACACAAAGAGGCTGCAATAATGGCGAACTGGCAGGAGGCAGATTTGAAGCTTGGAATAGAGTTAAAAGACGATGAAGGAAACAAACCTCTGGATACTTTAAAGAAGGAATATGGATGTTCTTATAGAGAACATAGGGAATGGGAGAAAAAGAGAACGCCTGAAAGGAAACTGGCATTTGTAGACTTAGAGTTAAGGGACCCACTGGTTGGCTTTGGCTTGGAAGGGGGAGATGAAGAATATTTAGAAGATTGGGAAACCATTTGAATGAAAAGAAGTTTGCAGGCTCCACCTTATTCCCCTTGCACACCCTATACTCCACCTCAAATCCAGCACCTTGTACACCTTGCGTGCATCACAGACCTCCTCCCATGCCTGTAGCACCACCCACACCCCCTGCTGACCCTATAGTAGTACCTGCTCACCAGACAGCAGCACCAGCACAGAGTTCTTTGACCCCAATAGCTCCACCACTGGAAGATAGTCCAGTGTCGCATGGAACAAGAAGCAAAACAAATAAGATAGCTCCCTGTTTAAAGATAAAGATAAAATACGAACACCAGAACCATTTTTATGAGCCTAAGCCTAGAAGGATAAGACGACCACCTAGAGAGACCAGATATGCCTTTAAGAAATATCACCTTCCCCCTAGTGATGAGGATGATACATCGGAGGGTGAACCAGTATCAGGGGACACTGAGAGCGAGTCAGACATAGCAAGAATTATGAAAGAAGCACAAATATCCCGTCGTCGGTTCCCAGTTGGGGAGATGCCTAACCCAGACTTTGATCCGGCTTATGCAGTTGGTGCAAACAATCCCCGAACCATTGATGTGTATTCCCCATGGAAACCTAATGAAATGATGGCAGTACTGAGTTAAATACATGACAGAAATAAATCACCTGCTTCCTTTGTGGACTATCTCCGGACCACTAGTCGTGTGATTCACGCTGACTCAAGAAACTTATGGGCTATAATACAACAGATTATAACTCCTACAGAACATACCAGGTTCCTATCCACTTTAGGCCACTCAAATAAGGAAGGACTGGCTAATGTGATCGCCGATAATAGTGCAAGAGAAGATGCGCCCTTGCTAATACCCTTCAAAAGCCGATAGATATTGCTGGGATTCTGGATGTTCGGCCAAAGAAAGGGGAGGGAGCAGATGAGTTTTTAGAAAGGTTCTCGGAACTATATATGGACCAGTCAGGAAATCTAAAATTTCAGAATGGGGCAAATTCTCCTCAGTACTACGCAATATTTTTAAACTGTCTGCCAACTAATGTGGCCGAAGCAATTAAAACAAACAACATGGACTGGTCAGAAAACAGTTCTAGTCAAATGGCTCATGCAGTGAGGTATCACTGGAAGGATATCAAGAAACAAGAGTCAGCCAGTGGTTAAGGCAAAAACTGAATATGTAACAAAGAAGGAGGCACCAAAGTCTAATTTAAATTTATGGAGTCCTCAGCCAAAGGCAAGGCATAGTTAGATGAGCCATTTCCTCTAGAACCAATTTCCCCAAGACCAAACTGGAGAGGCAATAGAATATTGGGACCAGACCAATGCTATACTTGCGGTGGATTGGGTCACTGGAGTAGGGAGTGCCCAACACGAGGATGTAATTAAGGAGGGGGTCAACAAAGAGAGCAGGAGCAAAGAGGGAACTGGCAAAGAAATCAAGGGCAGAGAAGCAAACACCCATCTCTCAGAATAATCCATTCTCATGTTCCTGATTAGCAAATGTAATGGTGACTGGACAAATCTGATGAAGAACCTGTACTATCATTGTGGGTAGAAGGAAGAATATGCACCTTTCTGGTCAATACAGGGGCATCCATGTCATCTCTTCAATCAATTTATAACCTTCCCAAGTCAAGTGAAGTTCAGAGCCTGTCCGGTTTTCAGGGACAAGTTTGTCAGTATCTCATCTCTAAGCCAGTTGAAGTGGTGTATCGAGGCAAGGCAATAAAACACAGATTTGTGATAACAACTGGATTAGATTAGAATTTGATGGCTAGAAATTGGCTCTGCGCGTTTCAATTGAAAAGTGAATACGGCGATGGTGGAATAATAGTGACCCCATGGGCTCCCGAAAGGCAATGTTATTCAATAGTGACACCCCAATGGTGGTCCCTAGATTTAGATGAAGATCCTCCACTTCTTATTACATTGGTTAATGACAGAAGTGGCAAGAATAAAGAGTTAGAGGCCTTCTTCAGACCCTATGAAGGAAAGAATTGTAACGTGAATATTTTGGCACTGGTAACAGTAAAAGATGGAATTGCAGTGTACATTAAAATACCCGATAGACATATAGAAACGAGTTTCAGAAGTGGTTCCACACATTGAATTGAATTGAATTGAATTGAATGCCTTTATTGTCATTCAGACCTAACGGTCTGAACGAAATTTCGTGCCTGCAGTCATACATACAATCATACAATAATAACAACAATAAACACAAATTAACACCACCACAGTGAGTCCTCCAAGCACCTCCTCACTGTGGTGGAGGCAAAAATCTTAGGGCTGCAGTCTCTTCCCTCCTCTTCTCCCTCTACGCTGAGGCGATACCCCACCGGGCGATGGTACAAACAGTCCCGCGGCTCACCGAACCCCGCAACGGGCCGGCTCAAACACCGCGGCCCTGGTGGTCGCAGCTGCCGCCCTCCAGTCCAACGGACGCAGCCGCTGGCCCGCGGCTCAACCCCGGACTCAGGTCATAGCCGCCAGAACGCCGTCCCAGCCACCGGAGCACCGTTCCAGCCCCGAGCCGGATCGCCCTCACGTGAGTGCCGTTCCTCCCTCGGGCTGGGCCACTCCGACGGGAGCGCCGTTCCTCCCTCGGGCTAAGCCACTCCGACGGGAGCGCCGTTCCTCCCTCGGGCTGGGCCACTCCGACGGGAGTTCCGTTCCTCCCTCGGGCTGGGCCACTCCGACGGGAGCACCGTTCCAGCCCCGAGCTGGGCCGCCCTCACGGGAGCGAGCCCAGTGCAAGTCCTGACTGGCTCTGCCTCTGGAGTCTCGAGGCCGCCAGCTCCGCCATCAGGCCTCAGCGCAGACGGAGGCAGAGAAGGGGGATATGATAAAAAAGTCGTATTCCCCCGAAGAGAGAGACAGCAAGCCCCGTTTCAACCCCCCATCCCCCACATGAACACAACCTAAAAAACAAAAACTAACTAGACAAAACGAAAAAAAACAACATAAAAAAGTAAAGACAAACGGACTGCAGGCGAGCCGCAGCCGTTTACCAGCGCCGCCACTTCACAGGAAGGTAAATTTTCCAGCAAGTGTGAAAGACTTGGGAGCATTGGTAATGAAAGCAATTGATCTGGCAGATCCGAATGTATATGAAGAAGAAAACTTGTCTAATCAATGTACTGTTAAGTTTTATCAGACCCTAAGGACAGTTGTTGCCCAGCTACGCCAGCATCTGGGGAGTGAGGTATGTGAGTGTGTGGACCAGCAAGTGTGGGCAGAAGACGCAACTCAGGTAGGATGTGTTCGCATTGATCCCTTCCAGGTAGATCTCCAGAAAGGGGTGACACTGCCTTCGATACAACAGTACCCATTAAAACAACAGGCAATTCCTAGTATAGACAAGCTGATTCGGGGATTGCTGGAACAAGACATCTTAGTGAAGTCTATTTGCAACACACCATTCCTTGCAGTTCCCAAGACAGGGAAAGAAGGCCAATACAGGTTAGTCCAGGATTTAAGATCAGTCAATGCAGTAGTAGAACTGCTCCATGCTTTGGTGCCAAATCCGGCTCATATTCTAGCTTTGATTCCAGCGATCTTTTCCATTGTAGACCTGCAACATGCCTGCTTCTCATTACCTCTGCACAAGAATAGCCAGTATCTATTTGCCTTTACTTACAGGGGACAACAATATACATGGACAAGACTACCGCAGGGTTTTATTAATTCGCCTGCCATGTTTTCTCAATGTCTTCAAGAACAGTTAAGCACTTTGAGTTTTAAAAGGGAATCCACGTTAGTACAATATGTTGGTGGCTAATGTAGATGAGCAGAGCAATCGAGAGGACACTGCTCAATTATTGAATCATCTGGCAAATTTAGGATATGTGGTCTCTCAGTCCAAAGTATTGATGGCTCAACAAAAAGTAAAGTTTCCAGGAGTAATAATTTCGGCTACAGCGAGAAGTTTAGAAAAGAGCAGACTGGAACCAATTTGCGAATGAGACAGTGGCTTGGTTTGGTGAACTACTGCCGACCCTGGATCCCTAATATTGCACTAGTCACCAAGTAATTGACTCCTTATACTAGCCCAGAGGGCGAATTTCAGTTGTCCAAAGAAGCTCAGGAAGCTTTTGAGAATTTGAAGCTGGAGCGGAGCTGGCCGAGTCCAGAGCGGGGTGGAGCTGTGGTGGACGCTGCTGCGACCCGACCCCCGGAGTTTCGGTGGCTGCGGCTGCGGGTTTGGCGGACAGTGACACCGGGAGCCCGCGGGTCCCTGGCGGGTCCCTGGAGGGAGACCGCTTTTCGGGGCTTCCGCAGCGGCGACTTCTCCCGCCCGAGTTGCGGGGTTGAAGAGCACCTGGAGCGGGGCCTTACAGCACCGCCCCGCGCGGCTTGGAATGGCTGCGGGCTGCGAGCGCACGCCGGGGGCTCTAACACCAAGACCCGGTGTGCGACCTTGCATCACCCGGCGTGGCGTTAATGGCCACGGGACAATCGCCATCGCCCGCCGGGGGCTTTGACTTTGACTCTGACATCGGGGTGGAGAGTGCAGTGGAGAGAGAAGTTTTTTTGGCCTTCCATCACAGCAATGTGATGGATGTTTATGTAAATTATGTTGTGTCTTGGGTCTATTTGTTTGTAATGTATGGCTGCAGAAACGGCATTTCGTTTGGACCTCAAGGGGTCCAAATGACAATAAATTGAATTGAATTGAATTGAATTTAATTTAATACAAAATCCAGCATGAGGATAGACCCTTCCAACTTTATTGTACCATCCTTTCTGAGTGCTCGACTGCAGTCCTCACCCAAAAACACGGGGATAAGCACAGACTGGTGGCTTATTATTCATCAAAGCTCGGCACAGTAGCAAGGGGACACCCACTATGCACCCAGATCCTAACAGCAATCTATAATAGTCTACAGTCTGCTGCAAACCTGACCCTACAGCAAGAAATAGTAGTGTACAGTTCCCATTCGGTGGCAGTCTTGTTGGGACAGCTTCAAACTCAACATCTAACAATGGCTCATCAAAATAAATAAAAAAATTATCTATTGTACAATCCAAAACTCCAATTTAAATACTGTACTAACATGAATCTAGCATCTTTCCTCATTTCACCTCCAGAGGAATAGTCAGAAGCAGGACATAACTGTTTGCTCATAATTGAAGAAGAAACATCTGTAAGGGAGGATCTAAAAGACGCTCCTATAAAAGACCCTGACATTACACTATATGCAGATGGGAGTGCATCCATTGGGCCCCAGGGAGAGAGATTTTCTGGATACACTATTGTGGACCAGGATGGGAAGAGCATAGAGGCAGCTGCTTTTGAATCTCCCTATTCAGCAAAACAGGCTGAATTGTTTGCTTTGATTCGAGCATGTATTGATGGGAAAGATTTAAGGGTGAACATATATATAGATTTGAGATATGACTTCGGAGTAGTACATGACTTTGGACAACTATGGAGGAATAGAGGATTCCTAACCTCGGCTGGAACTCAAATAATTCATAAGCAATTGGTGACTGATTTATTGAAGGCTCTAATGCTACCTAGACAAATTTCAGTGATGAAGTGTAGCGCTCACACAACGGGATAGACCCTGATAGACATGAGTAATCGTGCAGATCAAGCAGCAAAGGAAGTATCCCGGGAACGCAAGGTGGTGGTGCCAAGAATGATGAGGCAGATAAAAAGTTCAGGTAACAAGTCTCCCTCGGAAAAGCCAATGCCAACCATCCAGGAAATTATTCAGTTGCAGGAGGAAGCTTCTGAATGGGATACAAAACTTATGGAAACAGCTTGATTGCATGTCGGGATTGTGGGTCAGGGCAGACTTGTATGACAGATCCTCTTGCAGTTTGGGCTGTGGAGTGTATGCATTTTGCGACTCACTGTGGTGCGAGAGCAATTGGTGATGCTCTTTCAGCTAATTGATGACACAGAAGATTACAAACTTTGGCCCAGAAAGTGAGTAGCAGCTGGATCATTTGTCAGAAGTTTAATCCTGGAAAAGGGATAGGTTGCAGAGATGAAAAACACATTTGCCCATGGGTCCTTTTGAAACTCTATAGATGGATTATTTCGAGCTAGAGAAATGCCAGAGATACAGATATGTACTTGTAATTGTCAATGTATTCAGCAGATGGATCAAGGCCTATCCAATACTTGATAATAAAGCGGCTACAGTTGTGAATAAGAAAAGTTATCCCTAGATTCGGTATCCCAATTCGGCTTAGTTCTGACAATGATCCTCATTTTATTGGCCAAATTAATAAAGAATTCTGTGAACAGCTGGGCATCCTGCAGCAACTACACTGTGCTTATCGACAGATTGCTGGACTGGGCGAAAGGCCAAACCAGACCCTGAAAACGAAATTAGATAAATTAAAGGCGGAGACAGGAATTGGTTGGATCAAATTACTCCACATTGCTTTGTTTCAGATGCGTGTCATGCCTGCAGGGAAATCGAGACTGAGCCCAGCTGAAATTGTTTATGGACGACCTTTGAAAACCCGTTGGAACCAATATGCCATAAAAGTCGCAAGTTTCCATCACACGACTACGGCAATGACCGACTACGCTCTGGCCTTGACTCGGACACTAAGGGATTTGCATTCTAGGGTGCGAGCAGCATATAGTGAATTACCTCTTTTGGTTTCTCCCATTAAAGTCAAGCCTGGTGATTATGTACTGGTGAAGAATTGGGTAAGGAAAGGTTTGGAAGTTCTGTGGGAGGGTCTTTACCAGGTTCTCCTGACAACTCCAACAGCGTTTAAAGTAGAAGGAAAGAATGCGTGGGTCCATCCTTATCATTGTAAGAGTATTAGTGGGAGAATAGACTGCTAACTTGTTTTTGTCAAGAAATTTCTTAGGTAACATCGTACCCATCGAGAGTCAATAGTACATTCAGCTAACAAGATGGACAAAGAGGATTCATGCCCATGCAAACTTAGGAGATGAGACTCATGTCAGAAATTGTGAAACTATGCCCTGAAAACTCAGGAAGTTACTTAGAGTTCTGATAAATTACATCGCCATTGTATAAAGTTGCATAACAGGAACCGTGTCATCTTATTATTATTATTATTCATTATCATGAATGAGAAAAGACGGGAATGATAATATTGGGCATTTTAGGTGCCTAACAAAATGGAGGATTTCTGCTTTTGCAAAGTCTGCTTGACATCCTTTGCAAAAGCTGCATAGACCATGAGGATCATGGCTCCAGAGTGTCTGGGGCCTGGGAAGAGGTTGAATGCAGGTTGATGTCCAGATGTCCTTTAGTTGATTATATGTATGAGGGTTTTGCAGAGGGAGCTCGGTCCTGCTGCAAATGCATGCTCAGGATTGGTTGGGAGATGATGCAGTTATAATAATGTTGATAGCTATGTTGCATGCTCTTCGCGCCGTTACTCGTGATTGGTCAAGGAAACGGGCCTTGCCCAAATTGCTACATTACCTGGTAAAATGTTTCTTTGCTTAATAGAACTGTTTCCCATTAAGTGCTTTCCGTAGAAACAATGTTATGTGATATATTCTGCATAGGGTCCAGGACCCATGTCTGTGAGCGGATGGCGGGCCACCTCTATCTTCATAGTTAATAAATGGAGGTAATAATAATACATAATAACTAAATTAGTAATTAGTAATAATACATACTAATAATACATACATGAGTAGTAATACATAATAATAATAACACATACTAACTATTGTGACACTTAGTGTTGTTTTTCGCATTAGTTTTCACGTGTTTTTCAATTAGTTTTCTGCATTTCCCAGATCCCTTTTGTGCCCCAGGACTAGCTGCAGTTCCCAGGTCGGCTCGTCTGCCCTGGGACTGGCTGCAGTTCGGAGGTCACTCGCGTCTCTGGGACAGGCTGCAGTTCCCAGGTTGCCTGTGTGCCCTGGGACTGGCTGTACCGCCCAGGTCGCTTCCATGCCCCGGGACTGGCTGTAGCGCCCAGCTCGCCTGCGTGCCCCGGGACTAGCTGCAGTTCCCAGATACATACTAACAATACATACTAACTAGTATGACACTTGGTGTTGTTTTTCGCATTAATTTTCATGTGTTTTTCAATTAGCTTTCTGCAGTTCCCAGATCCCTCTCATACCCCAGGACTAGCTGCAGTTCCCAGGTCGGCTCGCCTGCCCCGGTGTGAAAGTTTGTTTCTTAAAAAGCAGATAGCAAAAAACGTTGAATGTAGACCATGGCAATCTTTAATTGATTTGGCAGACAGGAGTGGCAAAGATCTACATTGAGCACAAACATTGCTCAGTGCTTCTCGGGCTCCCACTTACAGAACAAGGGTGAGTTAGCACAATTATACATGTTTCTTATCAGTAAAACACTCCGACCAAGTCTGAATAAGGCTTGACTGAAAGATTCCGAAGTTTCAGAATATAAGAGAAGCTGGATCCAAATCAAGCTCATCCAATGACAAGTTATTACTTATCTCTGGAGCGTCAGCTATTTTTTTCAATCTTGGCTTCTTTATGGCCTTGAAGAAGCACATGTTATTACGGCAGGCTGCCATCTTATTGGCTTTATTGAAAAGACAACCTGTTCTCCATATTGTTTCATATAATTTACAACGTCATTCAGACTTGGCACCAAGCCATTCTTTTGTTCTACTAGTCCATGCTTTTGTAGAAGAACGACTCCATTTTAGATTTGACTATTAGATTTGACTATTAGCTCTTTCACCGGGACTGGCTGCAGTTCCCAGGTTGGCTCGCATCCCCGGGACTGGCCGCAGTTCCCAGTTCGGCTCACATCACCGGGACTGGCTACAGTTCCCAGGTCGCCTGCGTGCCCCGGGACTGGCTGTAGCACCCAGCTTGTCTACATGCCCCGGAACTAGCTCCTATTCCCAGCAAAGATCCTAGAGGAGATCAGCTCGCATCCCCAGGACTGGCTGTAGCGCCCAGGTCGCGAAAACGAATTGAAAAAAAATATGCTTGCTGGCCTGATGATTTTGGGTTACGGGTCGGATTCTTGCCTTTTATGTTGTTTCCATTGTCGTTGTTATTTATCTGCTACATTGGAGCTCCGCTCGGGCAGTGTGCCTGAAATTTTGTTGTATGTTTTACCAATGACAATAAAGTGTATTATTATTATTATTATTATCCGGCCCGTGGGCCGTAGTTTGCTGACCCCTGTATTATATGATAGATCAATCTCACCAATGGTGAAACCCATAGGTGTGAGTTAATTAACATTTCAAACGTTTAATATTATGTTTGAGATGTATAATAGCATAAGACCGACGGATTCTTGGATGTTATCGATTAAAATCTAATCACCTGGATAGGTTTACATGCTGGAATGTTGCCTGAGATTGGTGTCATCCTAAAATCGTTTTCCGAACATTGCCGACGTATTGATGCTACAACGTGGTATTTTGTTTGATAATAGTTTAATTGAAGATATACCACACTCCCCCCACGGCAGCGCGCACGCGTGGTGAGTGCGATGCCGCGCGAGCGCTGTCTGGTGGCGCGGTCTGCGCATGCCCGTGACGCGGCGGCGTCAGTGCGCAGTGACGGGCTGTGGCAGCGGAAGGACAGCGTCTGGGCCGCGTAAAGCCAGCGCAACGATACCGTTAAAGACCCCGGTCCAGCCGAGCGGCGATCGCAGAGTTCCGCCCTCTGGCGCTCTTCACCCGTCCTCGGTTTAAGCCGCCGCCGCCGGCAGAGAGAGAGAGTGTGTGTGAGAGTGGGAAGTCGGTGCCGGGCAGGCCCAGGTTCTCACGCCTGACGCCATTACCCGCGCGGCCGCGGCTCGTCCCAACGAAAAGTCCGAGGGGAAAGGCGGAAGAGGTGGCGGGCCTTGTGTGGCCGCCGCGCATCAAGGAGCAGTCGGCTACGGGGAAGGGAAGAGGGTTAACATTGGATAAGAGTTGGTGAGCTGCAGAAATTAGCACCTGGAGGTAACCGCCCTTCTGCGTGAATTCTGGGAACCAAGGGAGGCCGTGAAAGGTGTCCCACCCCCCCCCCCCCCCTCGCTCTCGGGTAGGTTTTAGAGGTTTTCTAAACAGGGTTCTCCCATCTCCCCTCCGAGGAACAAGGGGGGTTGGCAATCATAGATTACCAATACCCTATATATAATATGTAGGTAGGCGTATTCAGACTATCATAAACATCGAGGCACCGTGGTTAATACAAAAATCAGGACGACGCCTGAACACATCGTTGGATGTTATTTTAAAACTGGACGATTAACGCCATTTGTTCCGAAGACTCGATGGGCTTGAATTTGCGGAAATAGGACGCAAGCTGCGGATGTTTTTCGCGTGGGAGGGTAAGTCTAATTTCTGAAGTTTAATGCCTTGTTTCCAAAACAAATATTTAAAAAAACGAGTTTTTCAACTGCGCATGCCCAGATCATAGGTCATTCCGATGAACATTTTGGCCAGCTCAGCTGCTGCGTGTATACAGACGTGTGTTTCAACCGTATTTTCCTCCAGTTTTGCTTCTTCGAGGGAAGAAAATACGGCTTTCAAAACTATTAACTGTATTTATGGTTCATTTGTACAAAACTGTGTTTGTTGGTTTTATTGCTTTATGCTTTGGTGTTTTATTGCTGTCTGCTACCGAGGGATAACTGTTATACCAGTGTCTAAAACAGCTTTAAGCAATATTATGTCTACTGAACATAACAGTTAGTTTGAGATACTGGTATAACAGTTACACGCTCATTGCAGTTATTGGTGTGCCTGGTAAGAACTTTGGCAAACAAACGTTTTCAGTTCTTTGTGATATATTTGGATTTGTTCACTCTTTGTGGTATAGTAATGTAACTTTATCAATGGCAATATGTAGAACATTGGCAGTAAGTGCCATGATCATTCAGGTTGCTTTGTGTTTTATTTTTTCAATTCAGCTGAAAATGAACAAACTAAACAGGCTCTCACTGTCGCTACTGCCATTGCAGTGTCAATCCTTGTGGGTCCGTCATTTACATGCCGCTGGAAATTAAATCTCACCCCATACTCCTCCACTCTCTCTCTCTCGCATTCCTCATGAACAGCCACCCGCTACAATAGGCGGAATGGTCCTTTCTTTCGTTAATCCTGTCCGCAGTCTCTGGTGGGGTCAGTTTCACAGACTTAACCGTGAACGGCTGCGTTTAACCAGGGCTCTGGGAACTCAGTATCTGATGGGGATGAGGAGGGTTCCAGAGGGAAGGCAGGAACAACTTAGAATCCAGCAGCAGAGTGGCTCTGTTAATGGATTAATTCCAGTGATTTCATTTCAGAAAGATCCGCGGCCACTGGTTTAGGAGATCAATCCAATTATTAACCAACAATCGGCGGAATCCTGCGGTAGCAAACGCATTAAGGATTAATTCATTGGTAGAATAGTCAACAATTTATACACAATTTATTCAGCGCTGCGTTTGCTTTTTTTTTTACCTGAACGACCATTGACAAATCCCATGATTCCTTGTGTTTATTGGAATACCGAACTTGCTTATATGCTTGCAGAACATGCTTAGTATTTGACGTGATCATTGCAGAATGCAACTTATCTATCATTTGTACTATATTTGTACTTAAGCCTTGACCAATATACTTTTGCTGATTAGTTTTATTCAGAATAGAGTATTACACGGTGACAACTTAGTAAAGCAAAACGGGAACATGAAATCTGCAAATTTAGCGTTGCTCGCCGTTGTAAATAAAGAGGAGGGAGAGGAGAGTTCATTCCTCTGGGTTATATGGGATAGGGACAACTGGTGTCAGGTTATATTGCAGTGTTGAGGCCAAAGTGCACTTGGGAATCAGATGAATGGGGGGGGATGGGGAGACACTTGAAATCTCAGGGGTAATGACTACTCCTCTTGAGCATGTGTGAAAACATTAGTTACTGCTCGGACACTAAAAACAACACATTGCAGTTCCCAACTCCAGATAGACTCAAATTAATTTTCAATAGCGTCTTTAAATACACTGAGCTGGTAGCTTTTTTTTTTTTTTATGAACCCCCCGAGGAGGACTGCGTCAGCATAATTGCTCACGGTTTTGTTTTGTGATGTGGGACTAACTTTGCTGCTGGTGAAGCCCTGTTTAATAGTCTCCTTTTGCACTCACTCACTCACTCACCAACTGACCAGATTGTGTGAGGACAGTGGAGTAGTGCCCCTCTGGTAAGTCTATCCCCGTCTCGTCTGTGCAGCTACGGCCTCCAGGTCTGAAGGGATGTGGATTAAAGGATTCGAGTGATACTTCGTGCTTTGGCTGTGCTCTGCACTCCAGAATTTGTGGAGTTGGGACCGCGCTTCTGATCCCTTCCACCCCGCTTCTGTATTAAAACAGATCACGAACATGTTTCCAAGTCAGGCCACTTGGTTGCGCTGCTGGCCCCTTTAATCTTGGTACAACTGGGGACGGGGCGGGAAGATTAGCTATTTTACCTCAAAGATCAGGTGAGCGGGGGTGGATGGAAGTGGTGGTATTGAAAGCTCTGAGACCGAGCGGATCGAGTAAGGCACCAAATTAGATGGAGAAGTTCGATTGCAGCAGCCTGGGGCGGCAACAGTTCGTGTTCACGTGGTCAGGAGGAAGCGCTGCTGTTCTGTCTGGCGAGCAACACGGAGGATGTGCTTCAACTGAAGGGCCCGCACCAAATTTTTCTCACCATTCCTTTTTCTCACCATTCCACCAGTCGGCTTTGAGCCATTACTAAGATCGGCAGAGTTAAACCTTCATCAACCAGGCAAGATAAATCAAGCCGATTTGCCTCCTCTTGTCTTGGACATTCAGCCAAATCGGTCTCCACATGCTTCCCCTGGTTACTTGCAATAACAAGCCAGGGGTCCAAATTTTATACTGCAGACATGGAAGAAAATATTAGACAATTAAGATCTATAACCTTTTTATTTAATATTGGGGTACGCTTGATTAAGCTGACTTACAGACTAGTTATAAAGTATGGAGCAATCCAAACAAATATCACCATACTAATAGAAAGGGGCGTTTAGATTTCATCTGACAGTTTGCATGTTTAAAATGTAATATTTTAAATTATACTTATTTTGAAATGGGTGATGATCAATTCTTCCCATAGAGAAATTATGTTATTTGTCAAATAAGCTGTCCTTTTTATTGTATTAGAATATAGTTTCACTCAATCCAATCAAAGTACTTAACCATTTAGAAAAGAAAACAAGATTGTGTGCAATTGCTCGAGATTATTGGTAAGCATTTTTTATATTAATAGTTGAGTGAGAACGTTCTGGGCCTCGAAGATATTAATGGACTGATTATGTGAACATAAATTTGGCAAATCAGTTGTGAAGGACAGACAAGGAAAGGGAATACACAATAAATAAAAGTGTAGAGGAACGGATGAAGTGGATGTCCACTCATCTCCCGAGATGGTGTCAACAGGAAGGATCTATCATCTTTACAGAGAGGTCAGTGATTTAAGTTAATTGGTATAAAGGTTAGAAAAAATGATGGGGATTTGGATATTATTTTCTGAATAGATGGTGCTGACTTATGTCCTTCCATGTTTGGGGGAAATACCTGGGTGATCACTGGAAGCGCCATAATTTGCAGGGCTGCGAATTAGGAGCTGAATTGTGTATTTAACCAGAAGTCTAGGGATCTGGTTAGGTTGAATCCTAGTTAGGTGTTTTAAATTTTTGATTCCATGATCATAACACCAGTGCCTCTCATGACTAATCTGGCACAACACCAGAACAAGCAAAAGTGGAAGATTCAAGAGCATGCATGTGAACTTGTGGTTAAAGAGGATTTTATGAGCTTGGTTGGCTTTTGGTGAGAAGAACAGTCCCTGTCGGATCTTTTATATGCAGTGGGAGTTTCAAAATAACTGCCCCGAGGATAAGACCATCAGTCTTTGCCTTCTGTGCACACGTGAGGAAGGTCTGGAAAACATAAGTGGTTTCTGTTGAGATTCATCCTGTAGATCTGCATAACACAAGAGTGCGCTCTACAAACTATACCCAGAGATGGACTTTGAGACTAACATAAACTGCTATTGGAAGGTTGCAAGCTTGCTGAAAACTATACTTTTGTTCAAAACATGCTGGTCTTCCGATGTAAGGATCTTAGTAATTAGTCAATGCATATTCTCATCTGAGTCATTTATGTTTCAAACAACAAAGGCCCCACTAATGACCTGTCGAAGTGGGATGCAGGGGATTTGTTGCTACATCTACGACCAGGCTATTAAAAGAAAATGGGGGTGAGGGATCGCTCCCTCCAACAAGCGATCAAGTCATTATCAAATTTTGCAGAAAAAAGCAGCAATTGGCTTTGGATCAAAAGGAGAGATAACAGTTAGGCTGCGAGATGAAGACAGGAGGGTATGGAATTGACGGGGGTGTAACTGCGATGCCAGGTATCACCTTTGGGCCCTCTGGAGATATTGTGGACTTATCAATGAAACGTCAATGAAGGAGGGTGCCCACCTGATGACCCCGATGATGTACCAACCCTACCTTTCGCCACTCCAATCCCACTGCAAATAGCAAGAGTGCCGACTTACTACACGGATTGAAACGTCAAGTCCTTTTTGCTCTACCTGCAGTGCATCACTTGTTAAAGACTTCCAGTCAGAAAAACACCCATCCACAATTAAATGCAGCAGACTGAGACACCCTACGTTACAGAACTATGCTGAGGGCAACGGTAAAATTTGCCGCATCTACTACAAAGGCTTAATGGAGAAGGGCTAGCATACAAAGCTCTCTTGCATTGCATTTGCTGGAAACTCTGTAAAGAACTTCCAGACATTGCTGGTGCAATGTATGTGAAAGGAACTTTAATCTCACAACGATAGTATAAAAATTAAAAGTAAATGTTATAACGGTTCTTGTATTGTAAATGGTGTCACACAAATGCACCGTACTACATGTTTGCAATTTTTAGTTATTTTGAGCTTGAAATTAGATTTTAAGGAGCAACAAAGGGAGATAAAGGTGGCACAGTTACGGAAATCACTATCAGGACCAAACATTGTTGAGATGTGTAAATCATTGAATCATACAGCACTGAATGGGTCTTTCTGGTACACCTTGTCCATGTCAGCTGAGAAAGCTATTTACGCATATCCTATTTGCCTATATTAGACCCTAATTTCCTCTGTTTCCGGTCTTAAACCTATCCAAATTCCTTTTATTTGTATTTGCCTCTACCACCATCTCTGGCAGCTCATTGCAGGTAACTATCACCCTCTCTGCAAATCTTACTCTTCCCTGGAGACCTCTCAAATTTCTTCCCTCTTACTTTAAACTTGTCCCTTTCAGTTCGACACTCCCCTACCTTGTGAAAAAGACTTTGTCTATACTTCTCCTAATGTTATAAATTTCTATAAGGGCAACTCTAAGCATCCAATGTTCTAGTGAGGACCAACCATGCATTTCTAATCAATCCTCATACCTACAGCTCTCATTTCCAGGCAACACCCTGATAAATCTCTTGTGCATTCTCTCCATTGCTACCAGATCTGTATATTGCTCCATAATAATTGTTTAGCATGACTGAAACATGATGTCCCAACTCCAGTGGTCAGTGCTTCAGCCAATGAAAGCATGCAGACCAGCTGTCTACTTCATTATTCTATTCACCTACGTCACCACTTCCAGGAATTTAATCAAAGCCATCAGCTAAATCATGGACCAGTCTCACGCAGGTTACTCCCTCTTCTCCCATCAGGCAAGCGGTACAGCAATTTAAAAATGCATAGCTCCAGTTTTGGGGACAGTTTCATCCCATCTGTCACTAGGCAACTAGATAGTTCTCAACAGTTCTCTCATTAGCTAGAGTGCGGTCCTGACCAGCTATCTTTAAACTATCTTTAATCAGACTATCTTACTCTAAATGTTGTACCCTTCATCTGTGCACTGTGGATGGTTTGATTGTAATTATGTACATAGATTTGACTGGATAGCACACAAACAAAAGCTTTTCATTGTACCTCAGTACATGTGACATTATTAAATTAAACTAAATTATACTTATGGACTTGCACCCCAAGGCCCCTCTAAATATCAGCTCATAAGGTCTCTGCCTTTATTCTATGTCCTACCAGAATTTAACATTCTAATGCGCATTACCTCACTCTCATGGTCACATTCCCTCAGCCTTTGATCCATCTAACTTTTCAGTTGTTGTATGTCCCATAATGACCTTAGACAACATAGAACAATGCAACACAATCCACAATGTCTGTGCCCCACGTGATGCCAAGACCAATTTGAATCTGCCTGCGCGTAATCTGTAGCCTTCCATTCCCTGCATTTCAATATGCCTGTCCAAAAGTCTCAACTGCCATTATATCTTCCTCAACCATCACCCCCATGTACTCACCTCCCTCTTTTTTACCTAAAATGTCCTGAGCTGAGCCTCAGCTGAACTTGGCGGTATGATAAGGACGCGGTCAAGGAGAGTGCAGATGTTGGGTAGCTCGTCTGGTGTGGGACTTCAGGAACACCATGCTGTATCACAACAATTCTTTCAGCAAGATAGCTGTTACTTGGCACTACACTGGAGCATTAGGGGAGCTTCAATGCCCAACTTTCAGGGTGGGTTTCTGATGAAAAAGTGGGGGAGGACTGGTAAGCAAGAGACAGACACAGGGCTCTCGCTTAACTCTTTTTCCCTGTTGCCAGGCGGGCAACATAGGCAGCTTTTTAGGTTGCCAAATGACAGTTTAGGTGGTCATTTAAGACGGCTTGCATGACACGTGCGATAATGTGCTCGGGCGAAGTGCGTAGTTACCATTCAGAATTATGGTCAATGAAGCATTCACATATTATTTCTGCTTCAAATAAAGTCACAAACTAAACATATTCACCAATCAAGACATGATATATACCACAATGACATGCAGCAAAATTACAATACAATATCTTATCTCCCATTACACATTGCAAAGAATGCAATTTCTATAATTTCTTTCCACGTCCAAACAAAATTCTGGTTGGATTATTCAGCGTATGATCAACCTCAGTGAGACCAAGTGCAGGCTTGGCGATCGCTTCGCACAACACCTACACTCAGTTCGCAATAACCAACCTGATCTCCCGGTGGCTCAGCACTTCAACTCCTCCTCCCGTTCCAAATCCGACCTTTCTGTCCTGGGCCTCCTCCATGGCCAGAGTGAGGCCCACCACAAATTGGAGGAACAGCACCTCATATTTTGCTTGGGTAGTTCACTCCTCAGCGGTATGAACATTGACTTCTCCAATTTCAGGTAATCCTTGCTTTCTCCCTCCTTCCCCTCCCAGCTCTCCCACAGCCTACTGTCTCCGCCTCTTCCTTTTTTTTTCCTGACACCCCTCCCCCGACATCAGTCTGAAGAAGGGTCTCGACCCGAAATGTCACCCATTCCTTCACTCCATAGATGCTGCCTCACCCGCTGATTTTCTTCAGCTTAGCCTACTAACGGGATCCCACCACTGGCCACATCTTCCCATCTGCTTCCCTGTTGGCTTTCCATAGAAACCGCTCCTTCCGTAACTCCCTGGTCATTTCTTCCCTTCCCACCCAAACCACACCCTCTCCTGGCACTTTCCCTTGCAACCGCAGGAAATGCTACACTTGTCGCTTTACCTCCCCCCTTGACTCCATTCAAGGACCCATGCCGTCTTTTCAGGTGCGGCAGAGGTTCACGTGCACCTCCTCCAACCTCATCTATTCCATCCGCTGCTCTAGGTGTCAGCTGCTCTACATCGGTGAGACCAAGCTTAGGCTTGGCGATCGCTTTGCCCAATACCTCTGCTCGGTTCGCAATAACCGAGCTGATCTCCCGGTGGCTCAGCACTTCAACTCCCCCTCCCATTCCGAATCAGACTTTTCTGTCCTGGGCTTCCTCCTCTTCCTTTCTTCTTCCCACCCCCTGCACCCTCACATCAGTTTGAAGAAGGGTCTCGACTCAAAACATCACCTATTTCCTTCGCTCCATAGATGCTGCCTTTCCCGCTGAGTTTCTCCAGCATTTTTGTCTCCCCATGCACACAATTTCTGTTATCCCACTTTCCTCATCCACTCCCTACACATTAGGGGTAATTTTAAAGAGACAAGTTAACCTACAAAGCCAATGCATCTTTGGGATGTGGGCGGAAACCTACATGCTTGCAGGGAGAGTTTGTGAATTCAACACAGACGGTGCCCGAGGACAGGATCGAACACAGATCTCTGGCGTGTGAGGTAGCAAGTCCACCAGCTGTGCCACTAAATTTTATTTTCCAACACACAAAAAATTATACGTTGATAACTTTGGTTACTAAAAAAAAAAAAAAGAAACTATCCATTTTCAGTCTTGTATCTCTAAGTGATGCTATGTCCCCCTTTACAGCTACTGTAGGTTTTAATAGTTCAGGACTATGGGGCAGTACATTGGCCATAAAGTTGCTGTCTAAAATTGCCAGAGACCCGGAATTGATCCTGAATATGGGTGCTGTCTGTATGGAGTTTGCTCCTTTTCCCTTTGATCGCATGGGTTTTCTCCAGGTGCTCTTATTTCCTTCCACATTCCAAAGGTGTGCAGGAACCTTTTTCAGACCCAACCCAAAACGTAATATTTTCCTTTTGTCCAGAGATTCTGTCTGACCTGTAGAGTAACTCCAGCTTTTTGTGTCTATCTGCAGTTTGAACCAGCATCTGCAGTTCTTTCCTACACACGCAATACTACACGATAGAACTTTATTAATCCAAGGAGGGAAATTGTGTGTGTGTGTATATATAGCTATATATTCACATATAAATATACACTGTTTTGTTTTCTCATTGATAACATTGTTTACAGAGTAATATGTTTACATATTCTGTTGTGCTGCTGCAAGTAAGGATTTCACTGGGACATGAGAGAATAGAACAATCTTGACTCTTGACATGTCGCTAATGTATGGGATAGAACTAGTGTACGGGTGATCGGCGTGGGCTGAAGGGTCTGTTTCCACGCTGTATCTTTAAATTAAACTAAAACCAGAACAATCTAAAGAAGGGTCTCTACCCAAAATGTCACCCAATTTCTTCTTTCCAGAGATGCTGGCTGCTCCATGGAGTTCCGCCGCACAATTAAAGCATGGAATAGTCTTCACCCTACAATAGGTACCCAACCAGAAGCAATTAAATTTAAGGTAGCTCTTTTTTTCCACAAGAACCCTTTCTTGTTTAAGTCCGTCATGAGTCAAGAGTTTTATTGTGATGTGTCACAGATAGGACAATGAAATTCTTGTTGCTGCAGCACAACAGAATACGTAAACATAATACAGAACAGGAGATAAAAGTTCACTGTGTCTATATACCATAGACCATATCTATATAACTAAATCTCTGATCTTGACCGCTTTTGGCCGACTGTGGTGCGATTTCCGAGAGAACGCCGCCACCTACGGCCGTCATTTTTGGCCACCTCGCTCAGCTCGTTCACAAAATGAATTTTGGTTGTCAGGGGTCTGCAGCCCAATTGTTTGCCTCCCCTTTTTTTTAACAAGTTTGTGTTCACAAAATGAATTTTGGTTGTCGGGTGGCTGCAGCCCAATTGTTTGCCTTGGCTTGGCTTTTAAAATCGTTGCAACAGTTGGATGCCTGCCCAAGCATCCATATGGCCCACAATGTCTATACTAGCCCTCTGGATACCAGTACCTTCGGCCCGCAACACCCATACTAGCGCAACAGACAGCCCCCCCCCCCACTGGCGAGCAGTATTGCAATTGGTGGAGAGGTGGAATATTGCGTTGGTGACCAGCCCTCCCGTGTGATGCTGGGCCCAACGGGTCCCACTTAGTCTAGTATACATATACACAATAAATAAACAGATAAAATGCAATAGGCTGTTATTTTTCAGAGTTTGGTGGTGGTGTTTAAATTCTGTTTGAATTCCATTTAGAATATTTTTGGAGGACCAGGAAACCAAGCAGCAAGAGTTACTCCAGGGAGTTACTCCAGCTCCAGCGAGTGAGTCTGCGTTGGTTTTCAGCGGTCACGGCGAGTGGACAGCAATGGCAGCCAGATCTCCCACCATGCAAAGGGAGGGAGAAAGTGGCCGACGCCGACCAGTTGCAATGGCAGTGCGCATGTGCAGGGCGGCACATGCGCACAACCATGGCCGATGATGTGCTGGTCAAAGATCCTCGCTATAGGATCTTTGGTGCTGGCCGTGGTTGTGCGCATGTGTAAGGCGGCCAGCCATGCCGGCGGACGAGGAGCGGGCGGAGACCCGAGACACGGAGAGGGAGAGAGAACGAGAGGTGTCCCGGGTGCTTGCCAAGCGGGGCAAAATGGCATGGCTTTTAGGTTGCCCCGCGGGTCTGTGGGATGCCATAGGCAACCGCTAATTTTGAGTCCTGAGAGACAGAGAGAGACAGAAAGGACAGAGACAGACAGAGATGGAGACAGACATAGAAAGACAGAGACCGGTACATGGATAGGACAGGTTTGGAGGGATATGGACCAAACACGGGCAGATGACTTTGCAGTTTCTCTCCCTCTTCTGTGGGGTGAGGGATTTAAGGGCCTGTCCCACTTTGGCGACATTTTCAGCGACAGCCTGAAAATTGGTTGTCTCGTCGTGGTCGGGATGTGACGCATGGTGACACATGTGGTGACGCGAGGGTGAGGCACGTGTCTCCGTCGCCCCAGGATTTTGGGACGTTCAAAATCCAGGGGCAACATTTGGGTGTCTCATCATGTCGTGCGCCCTGTCACACGCTGACATATGCTGTCCTGCGGGTGATGCCCGGTTAGGGTTAGGGTTGGTGTTCGGGACCACAGATGGGTTGTAAAAATTCTTCCTTCAATGCATGGATTTTAAACATTAATATATTAAAATTAATACAATAAAATCATTTGTGCAAATAAAAAGGTGTCTGAATCCTTCAGTTTTTTTTTTTTATTGGTCCGCTTCCAGATCCAAAACACTGTCTCTAATTTTTCACAGGGATGGATTCAGTGAGTGTATATTGAACTCCACTCTCCCCTCCACCCCCTCTCCCCCTCCCGCTCCATCCCTCCTTCTCCACTTCCCCCTACCCTTCTCCCTTCCCCTCTCCCCCTTCTTCCCTTCCCCCCTCATCGTCCTCCCTGCACCACTCTTCTCCCCTTTTTCCTCTACCCCCTCCCCTCACATCCACTTCTCCCCCTCTCGCCCATTAGTCGCGTTGGGGTGGTTTGCCGGGCCTGCTATCCGCGCGTGCACAGTTGGGGGAGTGCGACCGGGCTCGGAGCCATTTTCAGATCGCCATTTTGGTCTACTACTGCCATGCAAACTTGACTGGTGTCACAACAGGGACCCCGTGACACCCGCGCCTGTGCCGTACGCTCCCACTTGCCGGGCCGGTCAGCCACGCCTGCACAGTTGTGGGCGGTTTGCCGGGCCATGTGTAATTTGAAATAACTAAGTCTCGAGGATTGCCGAAATAATGTTCCCGAAATACAGCCAAAACGGTATTTATTTTTAATCATAAAATAAACATCGCCATTTTCATCTAATAGTTCCGTGTTCATTAATAGATAAAATTGTGTTTAGAAGTTTATAAATATCTACATTCTGATAAATATCTATCTCTTTTTACAGCATGCCAAAGAGAAAAGGACATGCAGGATGGTCAAGGCACAACCGAAAGGCACTTCGAGATGCAACAAGGAGAAGAAGGGCACAAGAGACACCATACGAAAGAGCTGAAAAAAATGAACGTAAAAAAACTGCACGTCTCAGGAAGCAACAAGAAAGAGAGCGAGCCAAAAGGAATGAAGATCGCCACGAAAGAGCTCGAAACAGAAAGTATGTTCCCGAAATACAGCCATAACGGTGCACGAAAGCGCACCAATTTCAGGGGCACCTTATACATCACTGCACTCTGCAGGCGAACATCAAGTTTTGTTATATTTTAAAAGTAATTCACTTTATAAACTTGAAATAACTTTTTTACTGTGAATGGGACAAGTTTCAACGTGGCGGTCATGCATGCGCACTGCGCTCCCACTTGCCGTGCTCATCAGCTGCATCTGCGCAGTTGGGGAGGGATGCCAGGCTCAGTATCCCCGCGTGCACAGTTTGGGCAGGATTGTCTGGCCTGGCGGCGGCGCGCCAGCGCAGTGCGCTCCCACTTGCCGGGCCTGTCTGCCGCGCCTGCACAGTTGGGGAACGGTTGCCGGACCCAGCAAAATTTTCAGATCGCCAATTTGATCTAATACTTCCGTGTGTACTTGACTGTTGTCAGAACGTTGACCCAACGGTACATGGCAGTTGCGCCTGGGCAATGCGATCCCATTTGCTGGGCCTGTCGACCGTGCCTGCACAGTCGAGGGAGGGTTGCCATGCCCGGTATTTGCTCGTGCGGAATTTGAAATAACTGAATGTCTCGAGAATCTCCGAGAAAGAATGTTCCCGAAATACAGCCAAAACGGTTTTTATTTATAATCATAAAATAAACATTGTCATTTTCATCTGATACTTCTGCATTCATTAATAGATAAAATTGTGTTTAGATGTTTATAAATATCGACATCATGATAGATATTTATCACTTTTTTACAGCATGCCAAGAAGAGGGATAAAACGAAAAGCAGCATTGTCAAGGAACAATGCAAAGAGACATCGAGGTGCAGCAAGGAGCAGAAGGGAACAAGAGATGCAACAAAAAAGAATTGAACATCTCAGGGTTCAACGAGAAAGATTGCAAAACAGAAGGTATAAAAAGAAAGAACTGAATGTCTCAAGGATCTCCATGAAAGAACGCAAAACGGAATTATGTTTACCAAAATATAGCCAAAACGGTACATGATAGCACAATTTTAGGGGCGTCTTACTCAACATTTGCCTGTGGTGTGCAGTATAAAGTTCTGTTATATTTTAAGTAAGTAAGTTTATTGGCCAAGTATTCACATACAAGGAATTTGCCTTGGTGCTTCGCCCACAAGTAACAACATGACATACAGTGACAGTTACGAATGACTCAGAAAACATTAATAATACTAAAACATTAATGATAAAACACCATTGATCAAGCATGTGAACCAACAAAATACCAGATCAAATGGAGGCTACAGATTTTTGGCTGTTGAGTAGAGCAACTACTCGTGGATAAAAACTGTTTTTATGTCTGGCTGTGGCAGCTTTGACAGTCCGGAGTCGCCTTCCAGAGGGGAGTGATTCAAAGAGTTTGTGGCCAGGGTGAGAGGGGTCAGAGAAGATGGGGGGGGAGAAGATGGGGA